>NC_073346.2:4562500-4862500 GCF_027580225.2 Misgurnus anguillicaudatus | reverse complement strand
ACCTCGACCCAGTGTGCTCGCTGTGCCACACCATAATGTTCAAAAAGGGTAATTTCTGGTTCAGGATCCACCCAGACCCTTCCACCTCGGAGGAGCAAAAGAGGTAGAAATACCTTCCTGCGCAAAATAAAGACACAGGCACAGGCTACTAACATGTCACAGTGTGATCTTTTGCTGAGAGGTTTTGGGGAATGAAACTCTGTGCACATTACACAGAGGATGCACCGGCACAGGTTATCTCCAATCTCCATCTCATTAATTTCCATAGCCTCTAGGGGAAAAAAAGGAAAAAGAAAGGGCCCCAACAGAAGAACAAGGTCTAAGACCTTCAGCTTAATAGATCATTTTCACTTCAAAAATTCTTTTTGGGGTTATGATAGCTGGTGTTAGGGCAGGGTGTAGTTTATGGTTAATTTATTTCGGGTAAATAGTAAAAAAGCAAGGGGATGGATTGAGGTTCAGAATGGGGTAGGGTTGTCCTTTTAAAGTACCAATCTAAGAGGTTTACTGATTTTGGGGTAAGGAAGGTAGTTGGCTGGGGCAGTAGAAGGGAATGTTTTTAAAAAAGGAGGTAAAGAAACTTTTTAAATTATAAACAAGCAGACAAAATAAACAAAAAGACGGGGGGAATAAACAGGAAGGCTGTCCTCACAAATGGGGAGCGTGTGTTATATGCTGCGTTCTGGATTGAGGATTCGGCTCGACGACTAGGCCTAGGTAGATCCTCGTTAGTATAGTGGACAGTGTCTCCGCCTGTCACGCGGAAGACCGGGGTTCGATTCCCCGACGGGGAGATCTCCTTTTCGTTTGACTTCTCAAACAACTTGCACGAGCCACCTTTACGCATCAAAATCGTCTGAAGAAGTGCGCTGCGTTGCTCTCGTTCTCACGATGGGGTCGAGCAAAAAGCAATGCGTTGGCCGGGAATCGAACCCGGGTCAACTGCTTGGAAGGCAGCTATGCTCACCACTATACCACCAACGCAGGCAGAAAGGTGTTGCTCAACAGGACCTTTGAATGTCCTGAACCAACAGTTGTTTTAGAGCTGCACTGAATTGATCACGGATTCAGTCGATTCCCTTCCTCGCCTCGCCGGTGTCTGTAACTGGATAACCACAGAATCCCAAGAGTACTCTTTCGAAGGGGAGGTTGGTCGGCGTGATGCCAGAGCGAGAGAGAGAAGTCCTCGTTAGTATAGTGGACAGTATCTCCGCCTGTCACGCGGAAGACCGGGGTTCGATTCCCCGACGGGGAGGTTTGCTTTGTTTCTGGACTGCCGATTGAAATGCAAGAGTTAACGGCACGAGCTGAGCGCTGCTCTTAGTTTGCCGTTTTCGCACCTCTCGCCGTCCCTATGTTGGAGTCACAAGTCGCCTTTGTTTAAAGCCACTGAACACTGGTGATGAAGCCACTGAACACTGGTGATGGGAGAAACGAAACTATTCGAAGCTTCGAATCGATTGAACCAATTGCTTCGGAAATTGATTCAGTTCTTCGAAGCGTTCGAAACACCACACTCGCTGGCGACACCTGCTGGCCAAAATACTGTTAAAGCAGATCTTTCCAAACATTTTACACTTTGTTTTACAAAATAATAGCAAGATTTGTATTAATACATGTTTAAAACAATTATTTAACCTTATTAAGACATAATTAAAAGTGTATTGTGTGTTTTTCAGTTGTATTTAGGCCAAACAAATCATTAAAACCCTCTCCCCTTTTAATAATGCACATTTTTGTCATTAAATCTGTCTATAAACAAAAAGTAAACAAAATGGTAGTGTTATTAGCCAGAAGGATGCATGTTTTATGAACTTGCGTAATAAAACTGACCCGAGTTTACCTGACCATATTAGACACTGGTCATTTGTGACCAACTCCCCCTAGTGGTGAACCATCGGATTTTCGAAAGGTTTCAAAACAGTTATGACGTAACGAAGCGTCGTTTGCTAAAATCACGTGCAGTTATGACGTAATGAAGCCTCGTTTGCTAAAATCACGTGACTTGGCCAGTTTGAAACAAGCTCCGAGCAAATCGATTCGAAACTAGGGTTTTGAAAAGTTTCGAAGCCTCATAAAGCAGTGCTTCGGAAGCGACCATCGTTACTGAACACCTCGCGACAAACCCGACCATAGCGAAAGATTTTCTGCAATTGACCAAAGCTACGCAGCTCTGCTGTGAGCAGAGCACCCAAAAATACAATAAACTCACAACGTCCTCCTCCACGGAAATCTTTAGTAAAAGGCGAAAGATTTATACGTAGTTGAAGGAAAACTTGAGTTATGTCCAACAAACCTCGACCCAGTGTGCTCGCTGTGCCACACCATAATGTTCAAAAAGGGTAATTTCTGGTTCAGGATCCACCCAGACCCTTCCACCTCGGAGGAGCAAAAGAGGTAGAAATACCTTCCTGCGCAAAATAAAGACACAGGCACAGGCTACTAACATGTCACAGTGTGATCTTTTGCTGAGAGGTTTTGGGGAATGAAACTCTGTGCACATTACACAGAGGATGCACCGGCACAGGTTATCTCCAATCTCCATCTCATTAATTTCCATAGCCTCTAGGGGAAAAAAAGGAAAAAGAAAGGGCCCCAACAGAAGAACAAGGTCTAAGACCTTCAGCTTAATAGATCATTTTCACTTCAAAAATTCTTTTTGGGGTTATGATAGCTGGTGTTAGGGCAGGGTGTAGTTTATGGTTAATTTATTTCGGGTAAATAGTAAAAAAGCAAGGGGATGGATTGAGGTTCAGAATGGGGTAGGGTTGTCCTTTTAAAGTACCAATCTAAGAGGTTTACTGATTTTGGGGTAAGGAAGGTAGTTGGCTGGGGCAGTAGAAGGGAATGTTTTTAAAAAAGGAGGTAAAGAAACTTTTTAAATTATAAACAAGCAGACAAAATAAACAAAAAGACGGGGGGAATAAACAGGAAGGCTGTCCTCACAAATGGGGAGCGTGTGTTATATGCTGCGTTCTGGATTGAGGATTCGGCTCGACGACTAGGCCTAGGTAGATCCTCGTTAGTATAGTGGACAGTGTCTCCGCCTGTCACGCGGAAGACCGGGGTTCGATTCCCCGACGGGGAGATCTCCTTTTCGTTTGACTTCTCAAACAACTTGCACGAGCCACCTTTACGCATCAAAATCGTCTGAAGAAGTGCGCTGCGTTGCTCTCGTTCTCACGATGGGGTCGAGCAAAAAGCAATGCGTTGGCCGGGAATCGAACCCGGGTCAACTGCTTGGAAGGCAGCTATGCTCACCACTATACCACCAACGCAGGCAGAAAGGTGTTGCTCAACAGGACCTTTGAATGTCCTGAACCAACAGTTGTTTTAGAGCTGCACTGAATTGATCACGGATTCAGTCGATTCCCTTCCTCGCCTCGCCGGTGTCTGTAACTGGATAACCACAGAATCCCAAGAGTACTCTTTCGAAGGGGAGGTTGGTCGGCGTGATGCCAGAGCGAGAGAGAGAAGTCCTCGTTAGTATAGTGGACAGTATCTCCGCCTGTCACGCGGAAGACCGGGGTTCGATTCCCCGACGGGGAGGTTTGCTTTGTTTCTGGACTGCCGATTGAAATGCAAGAGTTAACGGCACGAGCTGAGCGCTGCTCTTAGTTTGCCGTTTTCGCACCTCTCGCCGTCCCTATGTTGGAGTCACAAGTCGCCTTTGTTTAAAGCCACTGAACACTGGTGATGAAGCCACTGAACACTGGTGATGGGAGAAACGAAACTATTCGAAGCTTCGAATCGATTGAACCAATTGCTTCGGAAATTGATTCAGTTCTTCGAAGCGTTCGAAACACCACACTCGCTGGCGACACCTGCTGGCCAAAATACTGTTAAAGCAGATCTTTCCAAACATTTTACACTTTGTTTTACAAAATAATAGCAAGATTTGTATTAATACATGTTTAAAAAAATTATTTAACCTTATTAAGACATAATTAAAAGTGTATTGTGTGTTTTTCAGTTGTATTTAGGCCAAACAAATCATTAAAACCCTCTCCCCTTTTAATAATGCACATTTTTGTCATTAAATCTATCTATAAACAAAAAGTAAACAAAATGGTAGTGTTATTAGCCAGAAGGATGCATGTTTTATAATAAAACTGACCCGAGTTTACCTGACCATATTAGACACTGGTCATTTGTGACCAACTCCCCCTAGTGGTGAACCATCGGATTTTCGAAAGGTTTCAAAACAGTTATGACGTAACGAAGCGTCGTTTGCTAAAATCACGTGCAGTTATGACGTAATGAAGCCTCGTTTGCTAAAATCACGTGACTTGGCCAGTTTGAAACAAGCTCCGAGCAAATCGATTCGAAACTAGGGTTTTGAAAAGTTTCGAAGCCTCATAAAGCAGTGCTTCGGAAGCGACCATCGTTACTGAACACCTCGCGACAAACCCGACCATAACGAAAGATTTTCTGCAATTGACCAAAGCTACGCAGCTCTGCTGTGAGCAGAGCACCCAAAAATACAATAAACTCACAACGTCCTCCTCCACGGAAATCTTTAGTAAAAGGCGAAAGATTTATACGTAGTTGAAGGAAAACTTGAGTTATGTCCAACAAACCTCGACCCAGTGTGCTCCCTGTGCCACACCATAATGTTCAAAAAGGGTAATTTCTGGTTCAGGATCCACCCAGACCCTTCCACCTCGGAGGAGCAAAAGAGGTAGAAATACCTTCCTGCGCAAAATAAAGACACAGGCACAGGCTACTAACATGTCACAGTGTGATCTTTTGCTGAGAGGTTTTGGGGAATGAAACTCTGTGCACATTACACAGAGGATGCACCGGCACAGGTTATCTCCAATCTCCATCTCATTAATTTCCATAGCCTCTAGGGGAAAAAAAGGAAAAAGAAAGGGCCCCAACAGAAGAACAAGGTCTAAGACCTTCAGCTTAATAGATCATTTTCACTTCAAAAATTCTTTTTGGGGTTATGATAGCTGGTGTTAGGGCAGGGTGTAGTTTATGGTTAATTTATTTCGGGTAAATAGTAAAAAAGCAAGGGGATGGATTGAGGTTCAGAATGGGGTAGGGTTGTCCTTTTAAAGTACCAATCTAAGGGGTTTACTGATTTTGGGGTAAGGAAGGTAGTTGGCTGGGGCAGTAGAAGGGAATGTTTTTTAAAAAAGGAGGTAAAGAAACTTTTTAAATTATAAACAAGCAGACAAAATAAACAAAAAGACGGGGGGAATAAACAGGAAGGCTGTCCTCACAAATGGGGAGCGTGTGTTATATGCTGCGTTCTGGATTGAGGATTCGGCTCGACGACTAAGCCTGGGCAAAAGATCCTCGTTAGTATAGTGGCCAGTATCTCCGCCTGTCACGCGGAAGACCGGGGTTCGATTCCCCGACGGGGAGATCTCCTTTTTGTTTGACTTCTCAAACAACTTGCACGAGCCACCTTTACGCATCAAAATCGTCTGAAGAAGTGCGCTGCGTTGCTCTCGTTCTCACGATGGGGTCGAGCAAAAAGCAATGCGTTGGCCGGGAATCGAACCCGGGTCAACTGCTTGGAAGGCAGCTATGCTCACCACTATACCACCAACGCAGGCAGAAAGGTGTTGCTCAACAGGACCTTTGAATGTCCTGAACCAACAGTTGTTTTAGAGCTGCACTGAATTGATCACGGATTCAGTCGATTCCCTTCCTCGCCTCGCCGGTGTCTGTAACTGGATAACCACAGAATCCCAAGAGTACTCTTTCGAAGGGGAGGTTGGTCGGCGTGATGCCAGAGCGAGAGAGAGAAGTCCTCGTTAGTATAGTGGACAGTATCTCCGCCTGTCACGCGGAAGACCGGGGTTCGATTCCCCGACGGGGAGGTTTGCTTTGTTTCTGGACTGCCGATTGAAATGCAAGAGTTAACGGCACGAGCTGAGCGCTGCTCTTAGTTTGCCGTTTTCGCACCTCTCGCCGTCCCTATGTTGGAGTCACAAGTCGCCTTTGTTTAAAGCCACTGAACACTGGTGATGAAGCCACTGAACACTGGTGATGGGAGAAACGAAACTATTCGAAGCTTCGAATCGATTGAACCAATTGCTTCGGAAATTGATTCAGTTCTTCGAAGCGTTCGAAACACCACACTCGCTGGCGACACCTGCTGGCCAAAATAGTGTTAAAGCAGATCTTTCCAAACATTTTACACTTTGTTGTACAAAATAATAGCAAGATTTGTTGTAATACATGTTTAAAAAAATTATTTAACCTTATTAAGACATAATTAAAAGTGTATTGTGTGTTTTTCAGTTGTATTTAGGCCAAACAAATCATTAAAACCCTCTCCCCTTTTAATAATGCACATTTTTGTCATTAAATCTGTCTATAAACAAAAAGTAAACAAAATGGTAGTGTTATTAGCCAGAAGGATGCATGTTTTATGAACTTGCGTAATAAAACTGACCCGAGTTTACCTGACCATATTAGACACTGGTCATTTGTGACCAACTCCCCCTAGTGGTGAACCATCGGATTTTCGAAAGGTTTCAAAACAGTTATGACGTAACGAAGCGTCGTTTGCTAAAATCACGTGCAGTTATGACGTAATGAAGCCTCGTTTGCTAAAATCACGTGACTTGGCCAGTTTGAAACAAGCTCCGAGCAAATCGATTCGAAACTAGGGTTTTGAAAAGTTTCGAAGCCTCATAAAGCAGTGCTTCGGAAGCGACCATCGTTACTGAACACCTCGCGACAAACCCGACCATAACGAAAGATTTTCTGCAATTGACCAAAGCTACGCAGCTCTGCTGTGAGCAGAGCACCCAAAAATACAATAAACTCACAACGTCCTCCTCCACGGAAATCTTTAGTAAAAGGCGAAAGATTTATACGTAGTTGAAGGAAAACTTGAGTTATGTCCAACAAACCTCGACCCAGTGTGCTCCCTGTGCCACACCATAATGTTCAAAAAGGGTAATTTCTGGTTCAGGATCCACCCAGACCCTTCCACCTCGGAGGAGCAAAAGAGGTAGAAATACCTTCCTGCGCAAAATAAAGACACAGGCACAGGCTACTAACATGTCACAGTGTGATCTTTTGCTGAGAGGTTTTGGGGAATGAAACTCTGTGCACATTACACAGAGGATGCACCGGCACAGGTTATCTCCAATCTCCATCTCATTAATTTCCATAGCCTCTAGGGGAAAAAAAGGAAAAAGAAAGGGCCCCAACAGAAGAACAAGGTCTAAGACCTTCAGCTTAATAGATCATTTTCACTTCAAAAATTCTTTTTGGGGTTATGATAGCTGGTGTTAGGGCAGGGTGTAGTTTATGGTTAATTTATTTCGGGTAAATAGTAAAAAAGCAAGGGGATGGATTGAGGTTCAGAATGGGGTAGGGTTGTCCTTTTAAAGTACCAATCTAAGGGGTTTACTGATTTTGGGGTAAGGAAGGTAGTTGGCTGGGGCAGTAGAAGGGAATGTTTTTTAAAAAAGGAGGTAAAGAAACTTTTTAAATTATAAACAAGCAGACAAAATAAACAAAAAGACGGGGGGAATAAACAGGAAGGCTGTCCTCACAAATGGGGAGCGTGTGTTATATGCTGCGTTCTGGATTGAGGATTCGGCTCGACGACTAAGCCTGGGCGAAAGATCCTCGTTAGTATAGTGGACAGTATCTCCGCCTGTCACGCGGAAGACCGGGGTTCGATTCCCCGACGGGGAGATCTCCTTTTCGTTTGACTTCTCAAACAACTTGCACGAGCCACCTTTACGCATCAAAATCGTCTGAAGAAGTGCGCTGCGTTGCTCTCGTTCTCACGATGGGGTCGAGCAAAAAGCAATGCGTTGGCCGGGAATCGAACCCGGGTCAACTGCTTGGAAGGCAGCTATGCTCACCACTATACCACCAACGCAGGCAGAAAGGTGTTGCTCAACAGGACCTTTGAATGTCCTGAACCAACAGTTGTTTTAGAGCTGCACTGAATTGATCACGGATTCAGTCGATTCCCTTCCTCGCCTCGCCGGTGTCTGTAACTGGATAACCACAGAATCCCAAGAGTACTCTTTCGAAGGGGAGGTTGGTCGGCGTGATGCCAGAGCGAGAGAGAGAAGTCCTCGTTAGTATAGTGGACAGTATCTCCGCCTGTCACGCGGAAGACCGGGGTTCGATTCCCCGACGGGGAGGTTTGCTTTGTTTCTGGACTGCCGATTGAAATGCAAGAGTTAACGGCACGAGCTGAGCGCTGCTCTTAGTTTGCCGTTTTCGCACCTCTCGCCGTCCCTATGTTGGAGTCACAAGTCGCCTTTGTTTAAAGCCACTGAACACTGGTGATGAAGCCACTGAACACTGGTGATGGGAGAAACGAAACTATTCGAAGCTTCGAATCGATTGAACCAATTGCTTCGGAAATTGATTCAGTTCTTCGAAGCGTTCGAAACACCACACTCGCTGGCGACACCTGCTGGCCAAAATAGTGTTAAAGCAGATCTTTCCAAACATTTTACACTTTGTTTTACAAAATAATAGCAAGATTTGTATTAATACATGTTTAAAACAATTATTTAACCTTATTAAGACATAATTAAAAGTGTATTGTGTGTTTTTCAGTTGTATTTAGGCCAAACAAATCATTAAAACCCTCTCCCCTTTTAATAATGCACATTTTTGTCATTAAATCTGTCTATAAACAAAAGTAAACAAAATGGTAGTGTTATTAGCCAGAAGGATGCATGTTTTATGAACTTGCGTAATAAAACTGACCCGAGTTTACCTGACCATATTAGACACTGGTCATTTGTGACCAACTCCCCCTAGTGGTGAACCATCGGATTTTCGAAAGGTTTCAAAACAGTTATGACGTAACGAAGCGTCGTTTGCTAAAATCACGTGCAGTTATGACGTAATGAAGCCTCGTTTGCTAAAATCACGTGACTTGGCCAGTTTGAAACAAGCTCCGAGCAAATCGATTCGAAACTAGGGTTTTGAAAAGTTTCGAAGCCTCATAAAGCAGTGCTTCGGAAGCGACCATCGTTACTGAACACCTCGCGACAAACCCGACCATAACGAAAGATTTTCTGCAATTGACCAAAGCTACGCAGCTCTGCTGTGAGCAGAGCACCCAAAAATACAATAAACTCACAACGTCCTCCTCCACGGAAATCTTTAGTAAAAGGCGAAAGATTTATACGTAGTTGAAGGAAAACTTTAGTTATGTCCAACAAACCTCGACCCAGTGTGCTCCCTGTGCCACACCATAATGTTCAAAAAGGGTCATTTCTGGTTCAGGATCCACCCAGACCCTTCCACCTCGGAGGAGCAAAAGAGGTAGAAATACCTTCCTGCGCAAAATAAAGACACAGGCACAGGCTACTAACATGTCACAGTGTGATCTTTTGCTGAGAGGTTTTGGGGAATGAAACTCTGTGCACATTACACAGAGGATGCACCGGCACAGGTTATCTCCAATCTCCATCTCATTAATTTCCATAGCCTCTAGGGGAAAAAAAGGAAAAAGAAAGGGCCCCAACAGAAGAACAAGGTCTAAGACCTTCAGCTTAATAGATCATTTTCACTTCAAAAATTCTTTTTGGGGTTATGATAGCTGGTGTTAGGGCAGGGTGTAGTTTATGGTTAATTTATTTCGGGTAAATAGTAAAAAAGCAAGGGGATGGATTGAGGTTCAGAATGGGGTAGGGTTGTCCTTTTAAAGTACCAATCTAAGAGGTTTACTGATTTTGGGGTAAGGAAGGTAGTTGGCTGGGGCAGTAGAAGGGAATGTTTTTAAAAAAGGAGGTAAAGAAACTTTTTAAATTATAAACAAGCAGACAAAATAAACAAAAAGACGGGGGGAATAAACAGGAAGGCTGTCCTCACAAATGGGGAGCGTGTGTTAAATGCTGCGTTCTGGATTGAGGATTCGGCTCGACGACTAGGCCTGGGCGTAAGATCTTCGTTAGTATAGTGGACAGTATCTCCGCCTGTCACGCGGAAGACCGGGGTTCGATTCCCCGACGGGGAGATCTCCTTTTCGTTTGACTTCTCAAACAACTTGCACGAGCCACCTTTACGCATCAAAATCGTCTGAAGAAGTGCGCTGCGTTGCTCTCGTTCTCACGATGGGGTCGAGCAAAAAGCAATGCGTTGGCCGGGAATCGAACCCGGGTCAACTGCTTGGAAGGCAGCTATGCTCACCACTATACCACCAACGCAGGCAGAAAGGTGTTGCTCAACAGGACCTTTGAATGTCCTGAACCAACAGTTGTTTTAGAGCTGCACTGAATTGATCACGGATTCAGTCGATTCCCTTCCTCGCCTCGCCGGTGTCTGTAACTGGATAACCACAGAATCCCAAGAGTACTCTTTCGAAGGGGAGGTTGGTCGGCGTGATGCCAGAGCGAGAGAGAGAAGTCCTCGTTAGTATAGTGGACAGTATCTCCGCCTGTCACGCGGAAGACCGGGGTTCGATTCCCCGACGGGGAGGTTTGCTTTGTTTCTGGACTGCCGATTGAAATGCAAGAGTTAACGGCACGAGCTGAGCGCTGCTCTTAGTTTGCCGTTTTCGCACCTCTCGCCGTCCCTATGTTGGAGTCACAAGTCGCCTTTGTTTAAAGCCACTGAACACTGGTGATGAAGCCACTGAACACTGGTGATGGGAGAAACGAAACTATTCGAAGCTTCGAATCGATTGAACCAATTGCTTCGGAAATTGATTCAGTTCTTCGAAGCGTTCGAAACACCACACTCGCTGGCGACACCTGCTGGCCAAAATACTGTTAAAGCAGATCTTTCCAAACATTTTACACTTTGTTTTACAAAATAATAGCAAGATTTGTATTAATACATGTTTAAAAAAATTATTTAACCTTATTAAGACATAATTAAAAGTGTATTGTGTGTTTTTCAGTTGTATTTAGGCCAAACAAATCATTAAAACCCTCTCCCCTTTTAATAATGCACATTTTTGTCATTAAATCTGTCTATAAACAAAAAGTAAACAAAATGGTAGTGTTATTAGCCAGAAGGATGCATGTTTTATGAACTTGCGTAATAAAACTGACCCGAGTTTACCTGACCATATTCGACACTGGTCATTTGTGACCAACTCCCCCTAGTGGTGAACCATCGGATTTTCGAAAGGTTTCAAAACAGTTATGACGTAACGAAGCGTCGTTTGCTAAAATCACGTGCAGTTATGACGTAATGAAGCCTCGTTTGCTAAAATCACGTGACTTGGCCAGTTTGAAACAAGCTCCGAGCAAATCGATTCGAAACTAGGGTTTTGAAAAGTTTCGAAGCCTCATAAAGCAGTGCTTCGGAAGCGACCATCGTTACTGAACACCTCGCGACAAACCCGACCATAACGAAAGATTTTCTGCAATTGACCAAAGCTACGCAGCTCTGCTGTGAGCAGAGCACCCAAAAATACAATAAACTCACAACGTCCTCCTCCACGGAAATCTTTAGTAAAAGGCAAAAGATTGAGGTTCAGAATGGGGTAGGGTTGTCCTTTTAAAGTACCAATCTAAGGGGTTTACTGATTTTGGGGTAAGGAAGGTAGTTGGCTGGGGCAGTAGAAGGGAATGTTTTTTAAAAAAGGAGGTAAAGAAACTTTTTAAATTATAAACAAGCAGACAAAATAAACAAAAAGACGGGGGGAATAAACAGGAAGGCTGTCCTCACAAATGGGGAGCGTGTGTTATATGCTGCGTTCTGGATTGAGGATTCGGCTCGACGACTAAGCCTGGGCGAAAGATCCTCGTTAGTATAGTGGACAGTATCTCCGCCTGTCACGCGGAAGACCGGGGTTCGATTCCCCGACGGGGAGATCTCCTTTTCGTTTGACTTCTCAAACAACTTGCACGAGCCACCTTTACGCATCAAAATCGTCTGAAGAAGTGCGCTGCGTTGCTCTCGTTCTCACGATGGGGTCGAGCAAAAAGCAATGCGTTGGCCGGGAATCGAACCCGGGTCAACTGCTTGGAAGGCAGCTATGCTCACCACTATACCACCAACGCAGGCAGAAAGGTGTTGCTCAACAGGACCTTTGAATGTCCTGAACCAACAGTTGTTTTAGAGCTGCACTGAATTGATCACGGATTCAGTCGATTCCCTTCCTCGCCTCGCCGGTGTCTGTAACTGGATAACCACAGAATCCCAAGAGTACTCTTTCGAAGGGGAGGTTGGTCGGCGTGATGCCAGAGCGAGAGAGAGAAGTCCTCGTTAGTATAGTGGACAGTATTTCCGCCTGTCACGCGGAAGACCGGGGTTCGATTCCCCGACGGGGAGGTTTGCTTTGTTTCTGGACTGCCGATTGAAATGCAAGAGTTAACGGCACGAGCTGAGCGCTGCTCTTAGTTTGCCGTTTTCGCACCTCTCGCCGTCCCTATGTTGGAGTCACAAGTCGCCTTTGTTTAAAGCCACTGAACACTGGTGATGAAGCCACTGAACACTGGTGATGGGAGAAACGAAACTATTCGAAGCTTCGAATCGATTGAACCAATTGCTTCGGAAATTGATTCAGTTCTTCGAAGCGTTCGAAACACCACACTCGCTGGCGACACCTGCTGGCCAAAATAGTGTTAAAGCAGATCTTTCCAAACATTTTACACTTTGTTTTACAAAATAATAGCAAGATTTGTATTAATACATGTTTAAAACAATTATTTAACCTTATTAAGACATAATTAAAAGTGTATTGTGTGTTTTTCAGTTGTACTTAGGCCAAACAAATCATTAAAACCCTCTCCCCTTTTAATAATGCACATTTTTGTCATTAAATCTGTCTATAAACAAAAAGTAAACAAAATGGTAGTGTTATTAGCCAGAAGGATGCATGTTTTATGAACTTGCGTAATAAAACTGACCCGAGTTTACCTGACCATATTAGACACTGGTCATTTGTGACCAACTCCCCCTAGTGGTGAACCATCGGATTTTCGAAAGGTTTCAAAACAGTTATGACGTAACGAAGCGTCGTTTGCTAAAATCACGTGCAGTTATGACGTAATGAAGCCTCGTTTGCTAAAATCACGTGACTTGGCCAGTTTGAAACAAGCTCCAAGCAAATCGATTCGAAACTAGGGTTTTGAAAAGTTTCGAAGCCTCATAAAGCAGTGCTTCGGAAGCGACCATCGTTACTGAACACCTCGCGACAAACCCGACCATAACGAAAGATTTTCTGCAATTGACCAAAGCTACGCAGCTCTGCTGTGAGCAGAGCACCCAAAAATACAATAAACTCACAACGTCCTCCTCCACGGAAATCTTTAGTAAAAGGCGAAAGATTTATACGTAGTTGAAGGAAAACTTGAGTTATGTCCAACAAACCTCGACCCAGTGTGCTCCCTGTGCCACACCATAATGTTCAAAAAGGGTCATTTCTGGTTCAGGATCCACCCAGACCCTTCCACCTCGGAGGAGCAAAAGAGGTAGAAATACCTTCCTGCGCAAAATAAAGACACAGGCACAGGCTACTAACATGTCACAGTGTGATCTTTTGCTGAGAGGTTTTGGGGAATGAAACTCTGTGCACATTACACAGAGGATGCACCGGCACAGGTTATCTCCAATCTCCATCTCATTAATTTCCATAGCCTCTAGGGGAAAAAAAGGAAAAAGAAAGGGCCCCAACAGAAGAACAAGGTCTAAGACCTTCAGCTTAATAGATCATTTTCACTTCAAAAATTCTTTTTGGGGTTATGATAGCTGGTGTTAGGGCAGGGTGTAGTTTATGGTTAATTTATTTCGGGTAAATAGTAAAAAAGCAAGGGGATGGATTGAGGTTCAGAATGGGGTAGGGTTGTCCTTTTAAAGTACCAATCTAAGGGGTTTACTGATTTTGGGGTAAGGAAGGTAGTTGGCTGGGGCAGTAGAAGGGAATGTTTTTTAAAAAAGGAGGTAAAGAAACTTTTTAAATTATAAACAAGCAGACAAAATAAACAAAAAGACGGGGGGAATAAACAGGAAGGCTGTCCTCACAAATGGGGAGCGTGTGTTATATGCTGCGTTCTGGATTGAGGATTCGGCTCGACGACTAAGCCTGGGCGAAAGATTCTCGTTAGTATAGTGGACAGTATCTCCGCCTGCCACGCGGAAGACCGGGGTTCGATTCCCCGACGGGGAGATCTCCTTTTCGTTTGACTTCTCAAACAACTTGCACGAGCCACCTTTACGCATCAAAATCGTCTGAAGAAGTGCGCTGCGTTGCTCTCGTTCTCACGATGGGGTCGAGCAAAAAGCAATGCGTTGGCCGGGAATCGAACCCGGGTCAACTGCTTGGAAGGCAGCTATGCTCACCACTATACCACCAACGCAGGCAGAAAGGTGTTGCTCAACAGGACCTTTGAATGTCCTGAACCAACAGTTGTTTTAGAGCTGCACTGAATTGATCACGGATTCAGTCGATTCCCTTCCTCGCCTCGCCGGTGTCTGTAACTGGATAACCACAGAATCCCAAGAGTACTCTTTCGAAGGGGAGGTTGGTCGGCGTGATGCCAGAGCGAGAGAGAGAAGTCCTCGTTAGTATAGTGGACAGTATCTCCGCCTGTCACGCGGAAGACCGGGGTTCGATTCCCCGACGGGGAGGTTTGCTTTGTTTCTGGACTGCCGATTGAAATGCAAGAGTTAACGGCACGAGCTGAGCGCTGCTCTTAGTTTGCCGTTTTCGCACCTCTCGCCGTCCCTATGTTGGAGTCACAAGTCGCCTTTGTTTAAAGCCACTGAACACTGGTGATGAAGCCACTGAACACTGGTGATGGGAGAAACGAAACTATTCGAAGCTTCGAATCGATTGAACCAATTGCTTCGGAAATTGATTCAGTTCTTCGAAGCGTTCGAAACACCACACTCGCTGGCGACACCTGCTGGCCAAAATAGTGTTAAAGCAGATCTTTCCAAACATTTTACACTTTGTTTTACAAAATAATAGCAAGATTTGTATTAATACATGTTTAAAACAATTATTTAACCTTATTAAGACATAATTAAAAGTGTATTGTGTGTTTTTCAGTTGTATTTAGGCCAAACAAATCATTAAAACCCTCTCCCCTTTTAATAATGCACATTTTTGTCATTAAATCTGTCTATAAACAAAAGTAAACAAAATGGTAGTGTTATTAGCCAGAAGGATGCATGTTTTATGAACTTGCGTAATAAAACTGACCCGAGTTTACCTGACCATATTAGACACTGGTCATTTGTGACCAACTCCCCCTAGTGGTGAACCATCGGATTTTCGAAAGGTTTCAAAACAGTTATGACGTAACGAAGCGTCGTTTGCTAAAATCACGTGCAGTTATGACGTAATGAAGCCTCGTTTGCTAAAATCACGTGACTTGGCCAGTTTGAAACAAGCTCCGAGCAAATCGATTCGAAACTAGGGTTTTGAAAAGTTTCGAAGCCTCATAAAGCAGTGCTTCGGAAGCGACCATCGTTACTGAACACCTCGCGACAAACCCGACCATAACGAAAGATTTTCTGCAATTGACCAAAGCTACGCAGCTCTGCTGTGAGCAGAGCACCCAAAAATACAATAAACTCACAACGTCCTCCTCCACGGAAATCTTTAGTAAAAGGCGAAAGATTTATACGTAGTTGAAGGAAAACTTTAGTTATGTCCAACAAACCTCGACCCAGTGTGCTCCCTGTGCCACACCATAATGTTCAAAAAGGGTAATTTCTGGTTCAGGATCCACCCAGACCCTTCCACCTCGGAGGAGCAAAAGAGGTAGAAATACCTTCCTGCGCAAAATAAAGACACAGGCACAGGCTACTAACATGTCACAGTGTGATCTTTTGCTGAGAGGTTTTGGGGAATGAAACTGTGCACATTACACAGAGGATGCACCGGCACAGGTTATCTCCAATCTCCATCTCATTAATTTCCATAGCCTCTAGGGGAAAAAAAGGAAAAAGAAAGGGCCCCAACAGAAGAACAAGGTCTAAGACCTTCAGCTTAATAGATCATTTTCACTTCAAAAATTCTTTTTGGGGTTATGATAGCTGGTGTTAGGGCAGGGTGTAGTTTATGGTTAATTTATTTCGGGTAAATAGTAAAAAAGCAAGGGGATGGATTGAGGTTCAGAATGGGGTAGGGTTGTCCTTTTAAAGTACCAATCTAAGAGGTTTACTGATTTTGGGGTAAGGAAGGTAGTTGGCTGGGGCAGTAGAAGGGAATGTTTTTAAAAAAGGAGGTAAAGAAACTTTTTAAATTATAAACAAGCAGACAAAATAAACAAAAAGACGGGGGGAATAAACAGGAAGGCTGTCCTCACAAATGGGGAGCGTGTGTTAAATGCTGCGTTCTGGATTGAGGATTCGGCTCGACGACTAGGCCTGGGCGTAAGATCTTCGTTAGTATAGTGGACAGTATCTCCGCCTGTCACGCGGAAGACCGGGGTTCGATTCCCCGACGGGGAGATCTCCTTTTCGTTTGACTTCTCAAACAACTTGCACGAGCCACCTTTACGCATCAAAATCGTCTGAAGAAGTGCGCTGCGTTGCTCTCGTTCTCACGATGGGGTCGAGCAAAAAGCAATGCGTTGGCCGGGAATCGAACCCGGGTCAACTGCTTGGAAGGCAGCTATGCTCACCACTATACCACCAACGCAGGCAGAAAGGTGTTGCTCAACAGGACCTTTGAATGTCCTGAACCAACAGTTGTTTTAGAGCTGCACTGAATTGATCACGGATTCAGTCGATTCCCTTCCTCGCCTCGCCGGTGTCTGTAACTGGATAACCACAGAATCCCAAGAGTACTCTTTCGAAGGGGAGGTTGGTCGGCGTGATGCCAGAGCGAGAGAGAGAAGTCCTCGTTAGTATAGTGGACAGTATCTCCGCCTGTCACGCGGAAGACCGGGGTTCGATTCCCCGACGGGGAGGTTTGCTTTGTTTCTGGACTGCCGATTGAAATGCAAGAGTTAACGGCACGAGCTGAGCGCTGCTCTTAGTTTGCCGTTTTCGCACCTCTCGCCGTCCCTATGTTGGAGTCACAAGTCGCCTTTGTTTAAAGCCACTGAACACTGGTGATGAAGCCACTGAACACTGGTGATGGGAGAAACGAAACTATTCGAAGCTTCGAATCGATTGAACCAATTGCTTCGGAAATTGATTCAGTTCTTCGAAGCGTTCGAAACACCACACTCGCTGGCGACACCTGCTGGCCAAAATACTGTTAAAGCAGATCTTTCCAAACATTTTACACTTTGTTTTACAAAATAATAGCAAGATTTGTATTAATACATGTTTAAAAAAATTATTTAACCTTATTAAGACATAATTAAAAGTGTATTGTGTGTTTTTCAGTTGTATTTAGGCCAAACAAATCATTAAAACCCTCTCCCCTTTTAATAATGCACATTTTTGTCATTAAATCTGTCTATAAACAAAAAGTAAACAAAATGGTAGTGTTATTAGCCAGAAGGATGCATGTTTTATGAACTTGCGTAATAAAACTGACCCGAGTTTACCTGACCATATTAGACACTGGTCATTTGTGACCAACTCCCCCTAGTGGTGAACCATCGGATTTTCGAAAGGTTTCAAAACAGTTATGACGTAACGAAGCGTCGTTTGCTAAAATCACGTGCAGTTATGACGTAATGAAGCCTCGTTTGCTAAAATCACGTGACTTGGCCAGTTTGAAACAAGCTCCGAGCAAATCGATTCGAAACTAGGGTTTTGAAAAGTTTCGAAGCCTCATAAAGCAGTGCTTCGGAAGCGACCATCGTTACTGAACACCTCGCGACAAACCCGACCATAACGAAAGATTTTCTGCAATTGACCAAAGCTACGCAGCTCTGCTGTGAGCAGAGCACCCAAAAATACAATAAACTCACAACGTCCTCCTCCACGGAAATCTTTAGTAAAAGGCGAAAGATTTATACGTAGTTGAAGGAAAACTTGAGTTATGTCCAACAAACCTCGACCCAGTGTGCTCCCTGTGCCACACCATAATGTTCAAAAAGGGTAATTTCTGGTTCAGGATCCACCCAGACCCTTCCACCTCGGAGGAGCAAAAGAGGTAGAAATACCTTCCTGCGCAAAATAAAGACACAGGCACAGGCTACTAACATGTCACAGTGTGATCTTTTGCTGAGAGGTTTTGGGGAATGAAACTCTGTGCACATTACACAGAGGATGCACCGGCACAGGTTATCTCCAATCTCCATCTCATTAATTTCCATAGCCTCTAGGGGAAAAAAAGGAAAAAGAAAGGGCCCCAACAGAAGAACAAGGTCTAAGACCTTCAGCTTAATAGATCATTTTCACTTCAAAAATTCTTTTTGGGGTTATGATAGCTGGTGTTAGGGCAGGGTGTAGTTTATGGTTAATTTATTTCGGGTAAATAGTAAAAAAGCAAGGGGATGGATTGAGGTTCAGAATGGGGTAGGGTTGTCCTTTTAAAGTACCAATCTAAGAGGTTTACTGATTTTGGGGTAAGGAAGGTAGTTGGCTGGGGCAGTAGAAGGGAATGTTTTTAAAAAAGGAGGTAAAGAAACTTTTTAAATTATAAACAAGCAGACAAAATAAACAAAAAGACGGGGGGAATAAACAGGAAGGCTGTCCTCACAAATGGGGAGCGTGTGTTAAATGCTGCGTTCTGGATTGAGGATTCGGCTCGACGACTAGGCCTGGGCGTAAGATCTTCGTTAGTATAGTGGACAGTATCTCCGCCTGTCACGCGGAAGACCGGGGTTCGATTCCCCGACGGGGAGATCTCCTTTTCGTTTGACTTCTCAAACAACTTGCACGAGCCACCTTTACGCATCAAAATCGTCTGAAGAAGTGCGCTGCGTTGCTCTCGTTCTCACGATGGGGTCGAGCAAAAAGCAATGCGTTGGCCGGGAATCGAACCCGGGTCAACTGCTTGGAAGGCAGCTATGCTCACCACTATACCACCAACGCAGGCAGAAAGGTGTTGCTCAACAGGACCTTTGAATGTCCTGAACCAACAGTTGTTTTAGAGCTGCACTGAATTGATCACGGATTCAGTCGATTCCCTTCCTCGCCTCGCCGGTGTCTGTAACTGGATAACCACAGAATCCCAAGAGTACTCTTTCGAAGGGGAGGTTGGTCGGCGTGATGCCAGAGCGAGAGAGAGAAGTCCTCGTTAGTATAGTGGACAGTATCTCCGCCTGTCACGCGGAAGACCGGGGTTCGATTCCCCGACGGGGAGGTTTGCTTTGTTTCTGGACTGCCGATTGAAATGCAAGAGTTAACGGCACGAGCTGAGCGCTGCTCTTAGTTTGCCGTTTTCGCACCTCTCGCCGTCCCTATGTTGGAGTCACAAGTCGCCTTTGTTTAAAGCCACTGAACACTGGTGATGAAGCCACTGAACACTGGTGATGGGAGAAACGAAACTATTCGAAGCTTCGAATCGATTGAACCAATTGCTTCGGAAATTGATTCAGTTCTTCGAAGCGTTCGAAACACCACACTCGCTGGCGACACCTGCTGGCCAAAATACTGTTAAAGCAGATCTTTCCAAACATTTTACACTTTGTTTTACAAAATAATAGCAAGATTTGTATTAATACATGTTTAAAAAAATTATTTAACCTTATTAAGACATAATTAAAAGTGTATTGTGTGTTTTTCAGTTGTATTTAGGCCAAACAAATCATTAAAACCCTCTCCCCTTTTAATAATGCACATTTTTGTCATTAAATCTGTCTATAAACAAAAAGTAAACAAAATGGTAGTGTTATTAGCCAGAAGGATGCATGTTTTATGAACTTGCGTAATAAAACTGACCCGAGTTTACCTGACCATATTAGACACTGGTCATTTGTGACCAACTCCCCCTAGTGGTGAACCATCGGATTTTCGAAAGGTTTCAAAACAGTTATGACGTAACGAAGCGTCGTTTGCTAAAATCACGTGCAGTTATGACGTAATGAAGCCTCGTTTGCTAAAATCACGTGACTTGGCCAGTTTGAAACAAGCTCCGAGCAAATCGATTCGAAACTAGGGTTTTGAAAAGTTTCGAAGCCTCATAAAGCAGTGCTTCGGAAGCGACCATCGTTACTGAACACCTCGCGACAAACCCGACCATAACGAAAGATTTTCTGCAATTGACCAAAGCTACGCAGCTCTGCTGTGAGCAGAGCACCCAAAAATACAATAAACTCACAACGTCCTCCTCCACGGAAATCTTTAGTAAAAGGCGAAAGATTTATACGTAGTTGAAGGAAAACTTGAGTTATGTCCAACAAACCTCGACCCAGTGTGCTCCCTGTGCCACACCATAATGTTCAAAAAGGGTAATTTCTGGTTCAGGATCCACCCAGACCCTTCCACCTCGGAGGAGCAAAAGAGGTAGAAATACCTTCCTGCGCAAAATAAAGACACAGGCACAGGCTACTAACATGTCACAGTGTGATCTTTTGCTGAGAGGTTTTGGGGAATGAAACTCTGTGCACATTACACAGAGGATGCACCGGCACAGGTTATCTCCAATCTCCATCTCATTAATTTCCATAGCCTCTAGGGGAAAAAAAGGAAAAAGAAAGGGCCCCAACAGAAGAACAAGGTCTAAGACCTTCAGCTTAATAGATCATTTTCACTTCAAAAATTCTTTTTGGGGTTATGATAGCTGGTGTTAGGGCAGGGTGTAGTTTATGGTTAATTTATTTCGGGTAAATAGTAAAAAAGCAAGGGGATGGATTGAGGTTCAGAATGGGGTAGGGTTGTCCTTTTAAAGTACCAATCTAAGGGGTTTACTGATTTTGGGGTAAGGAAGGTAGTTGGCTGGGGCAGTAGAAGGGAATGTTTTTTAAAAAAGGAGGTAAAGAAACTTTTTAAATTATAAACAAGCAGACAAAATAAACAAAAAGACGGGGGGAATAAACAGGAAGGCTGTCCTCACAAATGGGGAGCGTGTGTTATATGCTGCGTTCTGGATTGAGGATTCGGCTCGACGACTAAGCCTGGGCGAAAGATCCTCGTTAGTATAGTGGACAGTATCTCCGCCTGTCACGCGGAAGACCGGGGTTCGATTCCCCGACGGGGAGATCTCCTTTTCGTTTGACTTCTCAAACAACTTGCACGAGCCACCTTTACGCATCAAAATCGTCTGAAGAAGTGCGCTGCGTTGCTCTCGTTCTCACGATGGGGTCGAGCAAAAAGCAATGCGTTGGCCGGGAATCGAACCCGGGTCAACTGCTTGGAAGGCAGCTATGCTCACCACTATACCACCAACGCAGGCAGAAAGGTGTTGCTCAACAGGACCTTTGAATGTCCTGAACCAACAGTTGTTTTAGAGCTGCACTGAATTGATCACGGATTCAGTCGATTCCCTTCCTCGCCTCGCCGGTGTCTGTAACTGGATAACCACAGAATCCCAAGAGTACTCTTTCGAAGGGGAGGTTGGTCGGCGTGATGCCAGAGCGAGAGAGAGAAGTCCTCGTTAGTATAGTGGACAGTATTTCCGCCTGTCACGCGGAAGACCGGGGTTCGATTCCCCGACGGGGAGGTTTGCTTTGTTTCTGGACTGCCGATTGAAATGCAAGAGTTAACGGCACGAGCTGAGCGCTGCTCTTAGTTTGCCGTTTTCGCACCTCTCGCCGTCCCTATGTTGGAGTCACAAGTCGCTTTTGTTTAAAGCCACTGAACACTGGTGATGAAGCCACTGAACACTGGTGATGGGAGAAACGAAACTATTCGAAACTTCGAATCGATTGAACCAATTGCTTCGGAAATTGATTCAGTTCTTCGAAGCGTTCGAAACACCACACTCGCTGGCGACACCTGCTGGCCAAAATAGTGTTAAAGCAGATCTTTCCAAACATTTTACACTTTGTTTTACAAAATAATAGCAAGATTTGTATTAATACATGTTTAAAAAAATTATTTAACCTTATTAAGACATAATTAAAAGTGTATTGTGTGTTTTTCAGTTGTATTTAGGCCAAACAAATCATTAAAACCCTCTCCCCTTTTAATAATGCAAATTTTTGTCATTAAATCTGTCTATAAACAAAAAGTAAACAAAATGGTAGTGTTATTAGCCAGAAGGATGCATGTTTTATGAACTTGCGTAATAAAACTGACCCGAGTTTACCTGACCATATTAGACACTGGTCATTTGTGACCAACTCCCCCTAGTGGTGAACCATCGGATTTTCGAAAGGTTTCAAAACAGTTATGACGTAACGAAGCGTCGTTTGCTAAAATCACGTGCAGTTATGACGTAATGAAGCCTCGTTTGCTAAAATCACGTGACTTGGCCAGTTTGAAACAAGCTCCGAGCAAATCGATTCGAAACTAGGGTTTTGAAAAGTTTCGAAGCCTCATAAAGCAGTGCTTCGGAAGCGACCATCGTTACTGAACACCTCGCGACAAACCCGACCATAACGAAAGATTTTCTGCAATTGACCAAAGCTACGCAGCTCTGCTGTGAGCAGAGCACCCAAAAATACAATAAACTCACAACGTCCTCCTCCACGGAAATCTTTAGTAAAAGGCGAAAGATTTATACGTAGTTGAAGGAAAACTTGAGTTATGTCCAACAAACCTCGACCCAGTGTGCTCCCTGTGCCACACCATAATGTTCAAAAAGGGTAATTTCTGGTTCAGGATCCACCCAGACCCTTCCACCTCGGAGGAGCAAAAGAGGTAGAAATACCTTCCTGCGCAAAATAAAGACACAGGCACAGGCTACTAACATGTCACAGTGTGATCTTTTGCTGAGAGGTTTTGGGGAATGAAACTCTGTGCACATTACACAGAGGATGCACCGGCACAGGTTATCTCCAATCTCCATCTCATTAATTTCCATAGCCTCTAGGGGAAAAAAAGGAAAAAGAAAGGGCCCCAACAGAAGAACAAGGTCTAAGACCTTCAGCTTAATAGATCATTTTCACTTCAAAAATTCTTTTTGGGGTTATGATAGCTGGTGTTAGGGCAGGGTGTAGTTTATGGTTAATTTATTTCGGGTAAATAGTAAAAAAGCAAGGGGATGGATTGAGGTTCAGAATGGGGTAGGGTTGTCCTTTTAAAGTACCAATCTAAGGGGTTTACTGATTTTGGGGTAAGGAAGGTAGTTGGCTGGGGCAGTAGAAGGGAATGTTTTTTAAAAAAGGAGGTAAAGAAACTTTTTAAATTATAAACAAGCAGACAAAATAAACAAAAAGACGGGGGGAATAAACAGGAAGGCTGTCCTCACAAATGGGGAGCGTGTGTTATATGCTGCGTTCTGGATTGAGGATTCGGCTCGACGACTAAGCCTGGGCGAAAGATTCTCGTTAGTATAGTGGACAGTATCTCCGCCTGTCACGCGGAAGACCGGGGTTCGATTCCCCGACGGGGAGATCTCCTTTTCGTTTGACTTCTCAAACAACTTGCACGAGCCACCTTTACGCATCAAAATCGTCTGAAGAAGTGCGCTGCGTTGCTCTCGTTCTCACGATGGGGTCGAGCAAAAAGCAATGCGTTGGCCGGGAATCGAACCCGGGTCAACTGCTTGGAAGGCAGCTATGCTCACCACTATACCACCAACGCAGGCAGAAAGGTGTTGCTCAACAGGACCTTTGAATGTCCTGAACCAACAGTTGTTTTAGAGCTGCACTGAATTGATCACGGATTCAGTCGATTCCCTTCCTCGCCTCGCCGGTGTCTGTAACTGGATAACCACAGAATCCCAAGAGTACTCTTTCGAAGGGGAGGTTGGTCGGCGTGATGCCAGAGCGAGAGAGAGAAGTCCTCGTTAGTATAGTGGACAGTATCTCCGCCTGTCACGCGGAAGACCGGGGTTCGATTCCCCGACGGGGAGGTTTGCTTTGTTTCTGGACTGCCGATTGAAATGCAAGAGTTAACGGCACGAGCTGAGCGCTGCTCTTAGTTTGCCGTTTTCGCACCTCTCGCCGTCCCTATGTTGGAGTCACAAGTCGCCTTTGTTTAAAGCCACTGAACACTGGTGATGAAGCCACTGAACACTGGTGATGGGAGAAACGAAACTATTCGAAGCTTCGAATCGATTGAACCAATTGCTTCGGAAATTGATTCAGTTCTTCGAAGCGTTCGAAACACCACACTCGCTGGCGACACCTGCTGGCCAAAATAGTGTTAAAGCAGATCTTTCCAAACATTTTACACTTTGTTTTACAAAATAATAGCAAGATTTGTATTAATACATGTTTAAAACAATTATTTAACCTTATTAAGACATAATTAAAAGTGTATTGTGTGTTTTTCAGTTGTATTTAGGCCAAACAAATCATTAAAACCCTCTCCCCTTTTAATAATGCACATTTTTGTCATTAAATCTGTCTATAAACAAAAGTAAACAAAATGGTAGTGTTATTAGCCAGAAGGATGCATGTTTTATGAACTTGCGTAATAAAACTGACCCGAGTTTACCTGACCATATTAGACACTGGTCATTTGTGACCAACTCCCCCTAGTGGTGAACCATCGGATTTTCGAAAGGTTTCAAAACAGTTATGACGTAACGAAGCGTCGTTTGCTAAAATCACGTGCAGTTATGACGTAATGAAGCCTCGTTTGCTAAAATCACGTGACTTGGCCAGTTTGAAACAAGCTCCGAGCAAATCGATTCGAAACTAGGGTTTTGAAAAGTTTCGAAGCCTCATAAAGCAGTGCTTCGGAAGCGACCGTCGTTACTGAACACCTCGCGACAAACCCGACCATAACGAAAGATTTTCTGCAATTGACCAAAGCTACGCAGCTCTGCTGTGAGCAGAGCACCCAAAAATACAATAAACTCACAACGTCCTCCTCCACGGAAATCTTTAGTAAAAGGCGAAAGATTTATACGTAGTTGAAGGAAAACTTTAGTTATGTCCAACAAACCTCGACCCAGTGTGCTCCCTGTGCCACACCATAATGTTCAAAAAGGGTAATTTCTGGTTCAGGATCCACCCAGACCCTTCCACCTCGGAGGAGCAAAAGAGGTAGAAATACCTTCCTGCGCAAAATAAAGACACAGGCACAGGCTACTAACATGTCACAGTGTGATCTTTTGCTGAGAGGTTTTGGGGAATGAAACTCTGTGCACATTACACAGAGGATGCACCGGCACAGGTTATCTCCAATCTCCATCTCATTAATTTCCATAGCCTCTAGGGGAAAAAAAGGAAAAAGAAAGGGCCCCAACAGAAGAACAAGGTCTAAGACGTTCAGCTTAATAGATCATTTTCACTTCAAAAATTCTTTTTGGGGTTATGATAGCTGGTGTTAGGGCAGGGTGTAGTTTATGGTTAATTTATTTCGGGTAAATAGTAAAAAAGCAAGGGGATGGATTGAGGTTCAGAATGGGGTAGGGTTGTCCTTTTAAAGTACCAATCTAAGAGGTTTACTGATTTTGGGGTAAGGAAGGTAGTTGGCTGGGGCAGTAGAAGGGAATGTTTTTAAAAAAGGAGGTAAAGAAACTTTTTAAATTATAAACAAGCAGACAAAATAAACAAAAAGACGGGGGGAATAAACAGGAAGGCTGTCCTCACAAATGGGGAGCGTGTGTTATATGCTGCGTTCTGGATTGAGGATTCGGCTCGACAACTAGGCCTGGGCGTAAGATCTTCGTTAGTATAGTGGACAGTATCTCCGCCTGTCACGCGGAAGACCGGGGTTCAATTCCCCGACGGGGAGATCTCCTTTTCGTTTGACTTCTCAAACAACTTGCACGAGCCACCTTTACGCATCAAAATCGTCTGAAGAAGTGCGCTGCGTTGCTCTCGTTCTCACGATGGGGTCGAGCAAAAAGCAATGCGTTGGCCGGGAATCGAACCCGGGTCAACTGCTTGGAAGGCAGCTATGCTCACCACTATACCACCAACGCAGGCAGAAAGGTGTTGCTCAACAGGACCTTTGAATGTCCTGAACCAACAGTTGTTTTAGAGCTGCACTGAATTGATCACGGATTCAGTCGATTCCCTTCCTCGCCTCGCCGGTGTCTGTAACTGGATAACCACAGAATCCCAAGAGTACTCTTTCGAAGGGGAGGTTGGTCGGCGTGATGCCAGAGCGAGAGAGAGAAGTCCTCGTTAGTATAGTGGACAGTATCTCCGCCTGTCACGCGGAAGACCGGGGTTCGATTCCCCGACGGGGAGGTTTGCTTTGTTTCTGGACTGCCGATTGAAATGCAAGAGTTAACGGCACGAGCTGAGCGCTGCTCTTAGTTTGCCGTTTTCGCACCTCTCGCCGTCCCTATGTTGGAGTCACAAGTCGCCTTTGTTTAAAGCCACTGAACACTGGTGATGAAGCCACTGAACACTGGTGATGGGAGAAACGAAACTATTCGAAGCTTCGAATCGATTGAACCAATTGCTTCGGAAATTGATTCAGTTCTTCGAAGCGTTCGAAACACCACACTCGCTGGCGACACCTGCTGGCCAAAATACTGTTAAAGCAGATCTTTCCAAACATTTTACACTTTGTTTTACAAAATAATAGCAAGATTTGTATTAATACATGTTTAAAAAAATTATTTAACCTTATTAAGACATAATTAAAAGTGTATTGTGTGTTTTTCAGTTGTATTTAGGCCAAACAAATCATTAAAACCCTCTCCCCTTTTAATAATGCACATTTTTGTCATTAAATCTGTCTATAAACAAAAAGTAAACAAAATGGTAGTGTTATTAGCCAGAAGGATGCATGTTTTATGAACTTGCGTAATAAAACTGACCCGAGTTTACCTGACCATATTAGACACTGGTCATTTGTGACCAACTCCCCCTAGTGGTGAACCATCGGATTTTCGAAAGGTTTCAAAACAGTTATGACGTAACGAAGCGTCGTTTGCTAAAATCACGTGCAGTTATGACGTAATGAAGCCTCGTTTGCTAAAATCACGTGACTTGGCCAGTTTGAAACAAGCTCCGAGCAAATCGATTCGAAACTAGGGTTTTGAAAAGTTTCGAAGCCTCATAAAGCAGTGCTTCGGAAGCGACCATCGTTACTGAACACCTCGCGACAAACCCGACCATAACGAAAGATTTTCTGCAATTGACCAAAGCTACGCAGCTCTGCTGTCAGCAGAGCACCCAAAAATACAATAAACTCACAACGTCCTCCTCCACGGAAATCTTTAGTAAAAGGCAAAAGATTGAGGTTCAGAATGGGGTAGGGTTGTCCTTTTAAAGTACCAATCTAAGGGGTTTACTGATTTTGGGGTAAGGAAGGTAGTTGGCTGGGGCAGTAGAAGGGAATGTTTTTTAAAAAAGGAGGTAAAGAAACTTTTTAAATTATAAACAAGCAGACAAAATAAACAAAAAGACGGGGGGAATAAACAGGAAGGCTGTCCTCACAAATGGGGAGCGTGTGTTATATGCTGCGTTCTGGATTGAGGATTCGGCTCGACGACTAAGCCTGGGCGAAAGATCCTCGTTAGTATAGTGGACAGTATCTCCGCCTGTCACGCGGAAGACCGGGGTTCGATTCCCCGACGGGGAGATCTCCTTTTCGTTTGACTTCTCAAACAACTTGCACGAGCCATCTTCACGCATCAAAATCGTCTGAAGAAGTGCGCTGCGTTGCTCTCGTTCTCACGATGGGGTCGAGCAAAAAGCAATGCGTTGGCCGGGAATCGAACCCGGGTCAACTGCTTGGAAGGCAGCTATGCTCACCACTATACCACCAACGCAGGCAGAAAGGTGTTGCTCAACAGGACCTTTGAATGTCCTGAACCAACAGTTGTTTTAGAGCTGCACTGAATTGATCACGGATTCAGTCGATTCCCTTCCTCGCCTCGCCGGTGTCTGTAACTGGATAACCACAGAATCCCAAGAGTACTCTTTCGAAGGGGAGGTTGGTCGGCGTGATGCCAGAGCGAGAGAGAGAAGTCCTCATTAGTATAGTGGACAGTATCTCCGCCTGTCATGCGGAAGACCGGGGTTCGATTCCCCGACGGGGAGGTTTGCTTTGTTTCTGGACTGCCGATTGAAATGCAAGAGTTAACGGCACGAGCTGAGCGCTGCTCTTAGTTTGCCGTTTTCGCACCTCTCGCCGTCCCTATGTTGGAGTCACAAGTCGCCTTTGTTTAAAGCCACTGAACACTGGTGATGAAGCCACTGAACACTGGTGATGGGAGAAACGAAACTATTCGAAGCTTCGAATCGATTGAACCAATTGCTTCGGAAATTGATTCAGTTCTTCGAAGCGTTCGAAACACCACACTCGCTGGCGACACCTGCTGGCCAAAATAGTGTTAAAGCAGATCTTTCCAAACATTTTACACTTTGTTTTACAAAATAATAGCAAGATTTGTATTAATACATGTTTAAAAAAATTATTTAACCTTATTAAGACATAATTAAAAGTGTATTGTGTGTTTTTCAGTTGTATTTAGGCCAAACAAATCATTAAAACCCTCTCCCCTTTTAATAATGCACATTTTTGTCATTAAATCTGTCTATAAACAAAAAGTAAACAAAATGGTAGTGTTATTAGCCAGAAGGATGCATGTTTTATGAACTTGCGTAATAAAACTGACCCGAGTTTACCTGACCATATTAGACACTGGTCATTTGTGACCAACTCCCCCTAGTGGTGAACCATCAGATTTTCGAAAGGTTTCAAAACAGTTATGACGTAACGAAGCGTCGTTTGCTAAAATCACGTGCAGTTATGACGTAATGAAGCCTCGTTTGCTAAAATCACGTGACTTGGCCAGTTTGAAACAAGCTCCGAGCAAATCGATTCGAAACTAGGGTTTTGAAAAGTTTCGAAGCCTCATAAAGCAGTGCTTCGGAAGCGACCATCGTTACTGAACACCTCGCGACAAACCCGACCATAACGAAAGATTTTCTGCAATTGACCAAAGCTACGCAGCTCTGCTGTGAGCAGAGCACCCAAAAATACAATAAACTCACAACGTCCTCCTCCACGGAAATCTTTAGTAAAAGGCGAAAGATTTATACGTAGTTGAAGGAAAACTTGAGTTATGTCCAACAAACCTCGACCCAGTGTGCTCCCTGTGCCACACCATAATGTTCAAAAAGGGTAATTTCTGGTTCAGGATCCACCCAGACCCTTCCACCTCGGAGGAGCAAAAGAGGTAGAAATACCTTCCTGCGCAAAATAAAGACACAGGCACAGGCTACTAACATGTCACAGTGTGATCTTTTGCTGAGAGGTTTTGGGGAATGAAACTCTGTGCACATTACACAGAGGATGCACCGGCACAGGTTATCTCCAATCTCCATCTCATTAATTTCCATAGCCTCTAGGGGAAAAAAAGGAAAAAGAAAGGGCCCCAACAGAAGAACAAGGTCTAAGACCTTCAGCTTAATAGATCATTTTCACTTCAAAAATTCTTTTTGGGGTTATGATAGCTGGTGTTAGGGCAGGGTGTAGTTTATGGTTAATTTATTTCGGGTAAATAGTAAAAAAGCAAGGGGATGGATTGAGGTTCAGAATGGGGTAGGGTTGTCCTTTTAAAGTACCAATCTAAGAGGTTTACTGATTTTGGGGTAAGGAAGGTAGTTGGCTGGGGCAGTAGAAGGGAATGTTTTTAAAAAAGGAGGTAAAGAAACTTTTTAAATTATAAACAAGCAGACAAAATAAACAAAAAGACGGGGGGAATAAACAGGAAGGCTGTCCTCACAAATGGGGAGCGTGTGTTATATGCTGCGTTCTGGATTGAGGATTCGGCTCGACGACTAAGCCTGGGCGTAAGATCCTCGTTAGTATAGTGGACAGTATCTCCGCCTGTCACGCGGAAGACCGGGGTTCGATTCCCCGACGGGGAGATCTCCTTTTCGTTTGACTTCTCAAACAACTTGCACGAGCCACCTTTACGCATCAAAATCGTCTGAAGAAGTGCGCTGCGTTGCTCTCGTTCTCAC
The DNA here is from genome assembly GCF_027580225.2 of Misgurnus anguillicaudatus. Classification (NCBI taxonomy): domain Eukaryota; kingdom Metazoa; phylum Chordata; class Actinopteri; order Cypriniformes; family Cobitidae; genus Misgurnus; species Misgurnus anguillicaudatus. Next base: position 4,832,744 of record NC_073346.2, on the reverse strand, counting down.
GATGGGGTCGAGCAAAAAGCAATGCGTTGGCCGGGAATCGAACCCGGGTCAACTGCTTGGAAGGCAGCTATGCTCACCACTATACCACCAACGCAGGCAGAAAGGTGTTGCTCAACAGGACCTTTGAATGTCCTGAACCAACAGTTGTTTTAGAGCTGCACTGAATTGATCACGGATTCAGTCGATTCCCTTCCTTGCCTCGCCGGTGTCTGTAACTGGATAACCACAGAATCCCAAGAGTACTCTTTCGAAGGGGAGGTTGGTCGGCGTGATGCCAGAGCGAGAGAGAGAAGTCCTCGTTAGTATAGTGGACAGTATCTCCGCCTGTCACGCGGAAGACCGGGGTTCGATTCCCCGACGGGGAGGTTTGCTTTGTTTCTGGACTGCCGATTGAAATGCAAGACTTAATGGCACGAGCTGAGCGCTGCTCTTAGTTTGCCGTTTTCGCACCTCTCGCCGTCCCTATGTTGGAGTCACAAGTCGCCTTTGTTTAAAGCCACTGAACACTGGTGATGAAGCCACTGAACACTGGTGATGGGAGAAACGAAACTATTCGAAGCTTCGAATCGATTGAACCAATTGCTTCGGAAATTGATTCAGTTCTTCGAAGCGTTCGAAACACCACACTCGCTGGCGACACCTGCTGGCCAAAATAGTGTTAAAGCAGATCTTTCCAAACATTTTACACTTTGTTTTACAAAATAATAGCAAGATTTGTATTAATACATGTTTAAAAAAATTATTTAACCTTATTAAGACATAATTAAAAGTGTATTGTGTGTTTTTCAGTTGTATTTAGGCCAAACAAATCATTAAAACCCTCTCCCCTTTTAATAATGCACATTTTTGTCATTAAATCTGTCTATAAACAAAAAGTAAACAAAATGGTAGTGTTATTAGCCAGAAGGATGCATGTTTTATGAACTTGCGTAATAAAACTGACCCGAGTTTACCTGACCATATTAGACACTGGTCATTTGTGACCAACTCCCCCTAGTGGTGAACCATCGGATTTTCGAAAGGTTTCAAAACAGTTATGACGTAACGAAGCGTCGTTTGCTAAAATCACGTGCAGTTATGACGTAATGAAGCCTCGTTTGCTAAAATCACGTGACTTGGCCAGTTTGAAACAAGCTCCGAGCAAATCGATTCGAAACTAGGGTTTTGAAAAGTTTCGAAGCCTCATAAAGCGGTGCTTCGGAAGCGACCATCGTTACTGAACACCTCGCGACAAACCCGACCATAACGAAAGATTTTCTGCAATTGACCAAAGCTACGCAGCTCTGCTGTGAGCAGAGCACCCAAAAATACAATAAACTCACAACATCCTCCTCCACGGAAATCTTTAGTAAAAGGCGAAAGATTTATACGTAGTTGAAGGAAAACTTGAGTTATGTCCAACAAACCTCGACCCAGTGTGCTCCCTGTGCCACACCATAATGTTCAAAAAGGGTAATTTCTGGTTCAGGATCCACCCAGACCCTTCCACCTCGGAGGAGCAAAAGAGGTAGAAATACCTTCCTGCGCAAAATAAAGACACAGGCACAGGCTACTAACATGTCACAGTGTGATCTTTTGCTGAGAGGTTTTGGGGAATGAAACTCTGTGCACATTACACAGAGGATGCACCGGCACAGGTTATCTCCAATCTCCATCTCATTAATTTCCATAGCCTCTAGGGGAAAAAAAGGAAAAAGAAAGAGCCCCAACAGAAGAACAAGGTCTAAGACCTTCAGCTTAATAGATCATTTTCACTTCAAAAATTCTTTTTGGGGTTATGATAGCTGGTGTTAGGGCAGGGTGTAGTTTATGGTTAATTTATTTCGGGTAAATAGTAAAAAAGCAAGGGGATGGATTGAGGTTCAGAATGGGGTAGGGTTGTCCTTTTAAAGTACCAATCTAAGGGGTTTACTGATTTTGGGGTAAGGAAGGTAGTTGGCTGGGGCAGTAGAAGGGAATGTTTTTTAAAAAAGGAGGTAAAGATACTTTTTAAATTATAAACAAGCAGACAAAATAAACAAAAAGACGGGGGGAATAAACAGGAAGGCTGTCCTCACAAATGGGGAGCGTGTGTTATATGCTGCGTTCTGGATTGAGGATTCGGCTCGACGACTAAGCCTGGGCGTAAGATCCTCGTTAGTATAGTGGACAGTATCTCCGCCTGTCATGCGGAAGACCGGGGTTCGATTCCCCGACGGGGAGATCTCCTTTTCGTTTGACTTCTCAAACAACTTGCACGAGCCACCTTTACGCATCAAAATCGTCTGAAGAAGTGCGCTGCGTTGCTCTCGTTCTCACGATGGGGTCGAGCAAAAAGCAATGCGTTGGCCGGGAATCGAACCCGGGTCAACTGCTTGGAAGGCAGCTATGCTCACCACTATACCACCAACGCAGGCAGAAAGGTGTTGCTCAACAGGACCTTTGAATGTCCTGAACCAACAGTTGTTTTAGAGCTGCACTGAATTGATCACGGATTCAGTCGATTCCCTTCCTCGCCTCGCCGGTGTCTGTAACTGGATAACCACAGAATCCCAAGAGTACTCTTTCGAAGGGGAGGTTGGTCGGCGTGATGCCAGAGCGCGAGAGAGAAGTCCTCGTTAGTGTAGTGGACAGTATCTCCGCCTGTCACGTGGAAGACCGGGGTTCGATTCCCCGACGGGGAGGTTTGCTTTGTTTCTGGACTGCCGATTGAAATGCAAGAGTTAACGGCACGAGCTGAGCGCTGCTCTTAGTTTGCCGTTTTCGCACCTCTCGCCGTCCCTATGTTGGAGTCACAAGTCGCCTTTGTTTAAAGCCACTGAACACTGGTGATGAAGCCACTGAACACTGGTGATGGGAGAAACGAAACTATTCGAAGCTTCGAATCGATTGAACCAATTGCTTCGGAAATTGATTCAGTTCTTCGAAGCGTTCGAAACACCACACTCGCTGGCGACACCTGCTGGCCAAAATAGTGTTAAAGCAGATCTTTCCAAACATTTTACACTTTGTTTTACAAAATAATAGCAAGATTTGTATTAATACATGTTTAAAAAAATTATTTAACCTTATTAAGACATAATTAAAAGTGTATTGTGTGTTTTTCAGTTGTATTTAGGCCAAACAAATCATTAAAACCCTCTCCCCTTTTAATAATGCACATTTTTGTCATTAAATCTGTCTATAAACAAAAAGTAAACAAAATGGTAGTGTTATTAGCCAGAAGGATGCATGTTTTATGAACTTGCGTAATAAAACTGACCCGAGTTTACCTGACCATATTAGACACTGGTCATTTGTGACCAACTCCCCCTAGTGGTGAACCATCGGATTTTCGAAAGGTTTCAAAACAGTTATGACGTAACGAAGCGTCGTTTGCTAAAATCACGTGCAGTTATGACGTAATGAAGCCTCGTTTGCTAAAATCACGTGACTTGGCCAGTTTGAAACAAGCTCCGAGCAAATCGATTCGAAACTAGGGTTTTGAAAAGTTTCGAAGCCTCATAAAGCAGTGCTTCGGAAGCGACCATCGTTACTGAACACCTCGCGACAAACCCGACCATAACGAAAGATTTTCTGCAATTGACCAAAGCTACGCAGCTCTGCTGTGAGCAGAGCACCCAAAAATACAATAAACTCACAACGTCCTCCTCCACGGAAATCTTTAGTAAAAGGCGAAAGATTTATACGTAGTTGAAGGAAAACTTGAGTTATGTCCAACAAACCTCGACCCAGTGTGCTCCCTGTGCCACACCATAATGTTCAAAAAGGGTAATTTCTGGTTCAGGATCCACCCAGACCCTTCCACCTCGGAGGAGCAAAAGAGGTAGAAATACCTTCCTGCGCAAAATAAAGACACAGGCACAGGCTACTAACATGTCACAGTGTGATCTTTTGCTGAGAGGTTTTGGGGAATGAAACTCTGTGCACATTACACAGAGGATGCACCGGCACAGGTTATCTCCAATCTCCATCTCATTAATTTCCATAGCCTCTAGGGGAAAAAAAGGAAAAAGAAAGGGCCCCAACAGAAGAACAAGGTCTAAGACCTTCAGCTTAATAGATCATTTTCACTTCAAAAATTCTTTTTGGGGTTATGATAGCTGGTGTTAGGGCAGGGTGTAGTTTATGGTTAATTTATTTCGGGTAAATAGTAAAAAAGCAAGGGGATGGATTGAGGTTCAGAATGGGGTAGGGTTGTCCTTTTAAAGTACCAATCTAAGGGGTTTACTGATTTTGGGGTAAGGAAGATAGTTGGCTGGGGCAGTAGAAGGGAATGTTTTTTAAAAAAGGAGGTAAAGAAACTTTTTAAATTATAAACAAGCAGACAAAATAAACAAAAAGACGGGGGGAATAAACAGGAAGGCTGTCCTCACAAATGGGGAGCGTGTGTTATATGCTGCGTTCTGGATTAAGGATTCGGCTCGACGACTAAGCCTGGGAGAAAGATCCTCGTTAGTATAGTGGACAGTATCTCCGCCTGTCACGCGGAAGACCGGGGTTCGATTCCCCGACGGGGAGATCTCCTTTTCGTTTGACTTCTCAAACAACTTGCACGAGCCACCTTTACGCATCAAAATCGTCTGAAGAAGTGCGCTGCGTTGCTCTCGTTCTCACGATGGGGTCGAGCAAAAAGCAATGCGTTGGCCGGGAATCGAACCCGGGTCAACTGCTTGGAAGGCAGCTATGCTCACCACTATACCACCAACGCAGGCAGAAAGGTGTTGCTCAACAGGACCTTTGAATGTCCTGAACCAACAGTTGTTTTAGAGCTGCACTGAATTGATCACGGATTCAGTCGATTCCCTTTCTCGCCTCGCCGGTGTCTGTAACTGGATAACCACAGAATCCCAAGAGTACTCTTTCGAAGGGGAGGTTGGCCGGCGTGATGCCAGAGCAAGAGAGAGAAGTCCTCGTTAGTATAGTGGACAGTATCTCCGCCTGTCACGCGGAAGACCGGGGTTCGATTCCCCGACGGGGAGGTTTGCTTTGTTTCTGGACTGCCGATTGAAATGCAAGAGTTAACGGCACGAGCTGAGCGCTGCTCTTAGTTTGCCGTTTTCGCACCTCTCGCCGTCCCTATGTTGGAGTCACAAGTCGCCTTTGTTTAAAGCCACTGAACACTGGTGATGAAGCCACTGAACACTGGTGATGGGAGAAACGAAACTATTCGAAGCTTCGAATCGATTGAACCAATTGCTTCGGAAATTGATTCAGTTCTTCGAAGCGTTCGAAACACCACACTCGCTGGCGACACCTGCTGGCCAAAATAGTGTTAAAGCAGATCTTTCCAAACATTTTACACTTTGTTTTACAAAATAATAGCAAGATTTGTATTAATACATGTTTAAAAAAATTATTTAACCTTATTAAGACATAATTAAAAGTGTATTGTGTGTTTTTCAGTTGTATTTAGGCCAAACAAATCATTAAAACCCTCTCCCCTTTTAATAATGCACATTTTTGTCATTAAATCTGTCTATAAACAAAAAGTAAACAAAATGGTAGTGTTATTAGCCAGAAGGATGCATGTTTTATGAACTTGCGTAATAAAACTGACCCGAGTTTACCTGACCATATTAGACACTGGTCATTTGTGACCAACTCCCCCTAGTGGTGAACCATCGGATTTTCGAAAGGTTTCAAAACAGTTATGACGTAACGAAGCGTCGTTTGCTAAAATCACGTGCAGTTATGACGTAATGAAGCCTCGTTTGCTAAAATCACGTGACTTGGCCAGTTTGAAACAAGCTCCGAGCAAATCGATTCGAAACTAGGGTTTTGAAAAGTTTCGAAGCCTCATAAAGCAGTGCTTCGGAAGCGACCATCGTTACTGAACACCTCGCGACAAACCCGACCATAACGAAAGATTTTCTGCAATTGACCAAAGCTACGCAGCTCTGCTGTGAGCAGAGCACCCAAAAATACAATAAACTCACAACGTCCTCCTCCACGGAAATCTTTAGTAAAAGGCGAAAGATTTATACGTAGTTGAAGGAAAACTTGAGTTATGTCCAACAAACCTCGACCCAGTGTGCTCGCTGTGCCACACCATAATGTTCAAAAAGGGTAATTTCTGGTTCAGGATCCACCCAGACCCTTCCACCTCGGAGGAGCAAAAGAGGTAGAAATACCTTCCTGCGCAAAATAAAGACACAGGCACAGGCTACTAACATGTCACAGTGTGATCTTTTGCTGAGAGGTTTTGGGGAATGAAACTCTGTGCACATTACACAGAGGATGCACCGGCACAGGTTATCTCCAATCTCCATCTCATTAATTTCCATAGCCTCTAGGGGAAAAAAAGGAAAAAGAAAGAGCCCCAACAGAAGAACAAGGTCTAAGACCTTCAGCTTAATAGATCATTTTCACTTCAAAAATTCTTTTTGGGGTTATGATAGCTGGTGTTAGGGCAGGGTGTAGTTTATGGTTAATTTATTTCGGGTAAATAGTAAAAAAGCAAGGGGATGGATTGAGGTTCAGAATGGGGTAGGGTTGTCCTTTTAAAGTACCAATCTAAGGGGTTTACCGATTTTGGGGTAAGGAAGATAGTTGGCTGGGGCAGTAGAAGGGAATGTTTTTTAAAAAAGGAGGTAAAGAAACTTTTTAAATTATAAACAAGCAGACAAAATAAACAAAAAGACGGGGGGAATAAACAGGAAGGCTGTCCTCACAAATGGGGAGCGTGTGTTATATGCTGCGTTCTGGATTAAGGATTCGGCTCGACGACTACGCCTGGGCGTAAGATCCTCGTTAGTATAGTGGACAGTATCTCCGCCTGTCACGCGGAAGACCGGGGTTCGATTCCCTGACGGGGAGATCTCCTTTTCGTTTGACTTCTCAAACAACTTGCACGAGCCACCTTTACGCATCAAAATCGTCTGAAGAAGTGCGCTGCGTTGCTCTCGTTCTCACGATGGGGTCGAGCAAAAAGCAATGCGTTGGCCGGGAATCGAACCCGCGTCAACTGCTTGGAAGGCAGCTATGCTCACCACTATACCACCAACGCAGGCAGAAAGGTGTTGCTCAACAGGACCTTTGAATGTCCTGAACCAACAGTTGTTTTAGAGCTGCACTGAATTGATCACGGATTCAGTCGATTCCCTTCCTCGCCTCGCCGGTGTCTGTAACTGGATAACCACAGAATCCCAAGAGTACTCTTTCGAAGGGGAGGTTGGCCGGCGTGATGCCAGAGCAAGAGAGAGAAGTCCTCGTTAGTATAGTGGACAGTATCTCCGCCTGTCACGCGGAAGACCGGGGTGCGATTCCCCGACGGGGAGGTTTGCTTTGTTTCTGGACTGCCGATTGAAATGCAAGAGTTAACGGCACGAGCTGAGCGCTGCTCTTAGTTTGCCGTTTTCGCACCTCTCGCCGTCCCTATGTTGGAGTCACAAGTCGCCTTTGTTTAAAGCCACTGAACACTGGTGATGAAGCCACTGAACACTGGTGATTGGAGAAACGAAACTATTCGAAGCTTCGAATCGATTGAACCAATTGCTTCGGAAATTGATTCAGTTCTTCGAAGCGTTCGAAACACCACACTCGCTGGCGACACCTGCTGGCCAAAATAGTGTTAAAGCAGATCTTTCCAAACATTTTACACTTTGTTTTACAAAATAATAGCAAGATTTGTATTAATACATGTTTAAAAAAATTATTTAACCTTATTAAGACATAATTAAAAGTGTATTGTGTGTTTTTCAGTTGTATTTAGGCCAAACAAATCATTAAAACCCTCTCCCCTTTTAATAATGCACATTTTTGTCATTAAATCTGTCTATAAACAAAAAGTAAACAAAATGGTAGTGTTATTAGCCAGAAGGATGCATGTTTTATGAACTTGCGTAATAAAACTGACCCGAGTTTACCTGACCATATTAGACACTGGTCATTTGTGACCAACTCCCCCTAGTGGTGAACCATCGGATTTTCGAAAGGTTTCAAAACAGTTATGACGTAATGAAGCCTCGTTTGCTAAAATCACGTGCAGTTATGACGTAATGAAGCCTCGTTTGCTAAAATCACGTGACTTGGCCAGTTTGAAACAAGCTCCGAGCAAATCGATTCGAAACTAGGGTTTTGAAAAGTTTCGAAGCCTCATAAAGCGGTGCTTCGGAAGCGACCATCGTTACTGAACACCTCGCGACAAACCCGACCATAACGAAAGATTTTCTGCAATTGACCAAAGTTACGCAGCTCTGCTGTGAGCAGAGCACCCAAAAATACAATAAACTCACAACGTCCTCCTCCACGGAAATCTTTAGTAAAAGGCGAAAGATTTATACGTAGTTGAAGGAAAACTTGAGTTATGTCCAACAAACCTCGACCCAGTGTGCTCTCTGTGCCACACCATAATGTTCAAAAAGGGTAATTTCTGGTTCAGGATCCACCCAGACCCTTCCACCTCGGAGGAGCAAAAGAGGTAGAAATACCTTCCTGTGCAAAATAAAGACACAGGCACAGGCTACTAACATGTGCACAGAGTTTCATTCCCCAAAACCTCTCAGCAAAAGATCACACTGTGACATTACACAGAGGATGCACCGGCACAGGTTATCTCCAATCTCCATCTCATTAATTTCCATAGCCTCTAGGGGAAAAAAAGGAAAAAGAAAGAGCCCCAACAGAAGAACAAGGTCTAAGACCTTCAGCTTAATAGATCATTTTCACTTCAAAAATTCTTTTTGGGGTTATGATAGCTGGTGTTAGGGCAGGGTGTAGTTTATCGTTAATTTATTTCGGGTAAATAGTAAAAAAGCAAGGGGATGGATTGAGGATTCGGCTCGACGACTAAGCCTGGGCGTAAGATCCTCGTTAGTATAGTGGACAGTATCTCCGCCTGTCACGCGGAAGACCGGGGTTCGATTCCCTGACGGGGAGTTCTCCTTTTCGTTTGACTTCTCAAACAACTTGCACGAGCCACCTTTACGCATCAAAATCGTCTGAAGAAGTGCGTTGCGTTGCTCTCGTTCTCACGATGGGGTCGAGCAAAAAGCAATGCGTTGGCCGGGAATCGAACCCGGGTCAACTGCTTGGAAGGCAGCTATGCTCACCACTATACCACCAACGCAGGCAGAAAGGTGTTGCTCAACAGGACCTTTGAATGTCCTGAACCAACAGTTGTTTTAGAGCTGCACTGAATTGATCACGGATTCAGTCGATTCCCTTCCTCGCCTCGCCGGTGTCTGTAACTGGATAACCACAGAATCCCAAGAGTACTCTTTCGAAGGGAAGGGAATCGACTGAATCCGTGATCAATTCAGTGCAGCTCTAAAACAACTGTTGGTTCACGACATTCACAGGTCCTGTTGAGCAACACCTTTCTGCCTGCGTTGGTGGTATAGTGGTGAGCATAGCTTCCTTCTAAGCAGTTGACCCGGGTTCGATTCCCGGCCAACGCATTGCTTTTTGCTCGACCCCATCGTGAGAACGAGAGCAACGCAGCGCACTTCTTAAGCCGTTTTTGATACGTAAAGGTGGCTCGTGCAAGTTGTTTGAGAAGTCAAACGAAAAGGAGATCTCCCCGTCGGGGAATCGAACCCCGGTCTTCCGCATGACAGGCGGAGATACTGTCCACTATACTAACAAGGATCTTACGCCCATGCTTAGTCGTCGAGCCGAATCCTCAATCCAGAACGCAGCATATAACACACGCTCCCCATTTGCGAGGACAGCCTTCCTGTTTATTCCCCCCGTCTTTTTGTTTATTTTGTCTGCTTGTTTATAATTTAAAAAGTTTCTTTACCTCCTTTTTTAAAAAACATTCCCTTCTACTGCCCCAGCCAACTACCTTCCTTACCCCAAAATCAGTAAACCCCTTAGATTGGTACTTTAAAAGGACAACCCTACCCCATTCTGAACCTCAATCCATCCCTTTGCTTTTTTACTATTTACCCGAAATAAATTAAGCATAAACTACACCCTGCCCTAACACCAGCTATCATAACCCCAAAAAGACTTTTTGAAGTGAAAATGATCTATTAAGCTGAAGGTCTTAGACCTTGTTCTTCTGTTGGGGCCCTTTCTTTTTCCTTTTTTTCCCCTAGAGGCTATGGAAATTAATGGGATGGAGATTGGAGATAACCTGTGCCGGTGCATCCTCTGTGTAATGTGCACAGAGTTTCATTCCCCAAAACCTCTCAGCAAAAGATCACACTGTGACATGTTAGTAGCCTGTGCCTGTGTCTTTATTTTGCGCAGGAAGGTATTTCTACCTCTTTTGCTCCTCCCAGGTGGAAGGGTCTGGGTGGATCCTGAACCAGAAATTACCCTTTTTGAACATTATGGTGTGGCACAGGGAGCACACTGGGTCGAGGTTTGTTGGACATAACTCAAGTTTTCCTTCAACTACGTATAAATCTTTCGCCTTTTACTAAAGATTTCCGTGGAGGAGGACGTTGTGAGTTTATTGTATTTTTTGGTGCTCTGCTCACAGCAAAGCTGCGTAACTTTGGTCAATTGCAGAAAATCTTTTGTTATGGTCGGGTTTGTCGCGAGGTGTTCAGTAACGATGGTCGCTTCCGAAGCACCGCTTTATGAGGCTTCGAAACTTTTCAAAACCCTAGTTTCGAATCAATTTGCTCGGAGCTTGTTTCAAACTGGCCAAGTCACGTGATTTTAGCAAACGATAGTGGTGGGCAGAGCAAGGTTTCGGGAAACACAGAAATAGTTGAATCAATTGTGCCGTATGTTTCGAGGCTTCGAAACATCAATACGGAACCGCCTCCACACTGACACCTAGTGGTCGTTTGCATGTCTTCACAGAAAGCAGCCTCGACAAGATTTTAGACGAGCGCTGACAAATTGTATCCCACATGTTGTTTGATTAACACACAAGCGATAGAATGGGAGAGTGTATAGTGCTCTCGACTCTCATACGTAGATCTTAGGATCGAACCCGAGAAATGCATATGCGTTTCGTAATCATAATAAAATGCTTTTTGTTGTTGTTTTAACATCTGTTTGACAACTACATGAGCTTTTAGGCTCACAATTGTCGATAACTATAGGCTATTCGGGTCTATTTAATAAAAAAATGGAATAGAGATATACCAAATAAATAATAAGAGATTCATAAAATATATCAAGCCATAACATGTCACATTGTTTACATATAAAGATCTTTATTCAAATATATAAATTGTTCTGTGTTGATAACTCAACCAGCTTTTTTTTTACATTTAATTTCTCCAGCGTTTGAAAACATTCTCACACAAGGGACACTTGTTGCTGGCATGCATTTTTTTTGTAAGTAGCCTAAGTGTTACATACCTATGAGGAAAAATTACTTCTTTTCAGTAATTTATAGTATTTGATCTTGCCAAAAACGCATCTATGAGGTATTGTCAGATTTGTTTTCATACCCTGTCAGTTTAATTCAATTCAATTCAATTTTATGTATATAGCGCTTTTCACAATACTCAATTGTTTCAAAGCAGCTTTACATTAATAGAAGCAGTAAAAGCACAGAAAAACGACAGATAGCATAACATAATACACAATAGCATAAGCAGTCGAATTTGCTGCGGCTATGACGCGACATTATTAGCGAGCATATTACTAATGTAACGTCTAGAAGAAGAAGCTAAGTTAAGCCAAAGCAGGCTACCTCCCCGGGGTAAAAAACCCCCTAGGAGAAAAAAAACAAAAACCCCGGGTTGTTTAGCCGAGGAAATAAAAATAAAAGTCCTAGGAGGGAAAAACCCTTGGGAGATATACATGTATATACACACATATAAACGGATAAGGAGCTTAAGCGGAGATTAAGCGGAGATTAAGCAGAGATTAAGCGGATATTAAGGGGGTCCTGCCGGTGGTCGTTGGTCAGGCATCAGCTGGGCATCACATTGAAGGACGACCAGTAGATCAGAGGTGTGCCGACTTTCACATCTACCGGAACTGGGTCTGTTCGTCCCATTGTCCTCAGGGTCAATGGGACCCAGGGACGAGACAGGGAGAGAAAAACAAAATCATATTAGCGTAGGGGCCGTTCACATGTAATGCAAGTGTCACACAGTGATGTGGTTTAATCAGCTTAGTTTCAGACAGACTAACTATTGAGGCATAATTGTTTTATCCACAGTTGAGGATTTTGCAAATTGGGGGCCCACTGCGACGGTATATATGGTAACTAAGGGTCACCTTCCGATTTTTAAGAGAAAATGAAACCTGTCGACCCGTTTGACTAAGGCCTGTAACCCCACTGTCGTCGTTAATGCAGGTTCAGTGGCAAATGGGTCTATATTGCATACTATTTACAAGATCACGAGAAAACGCCAACATCGCAACCTGACCATACGTGTCAACCCGTTTGACTAAGGCTGGAGGCCCCACTGTCGTCGTTAATGCAGGTTCAGTGGCAAACGGGTCTATATGGCATACTATTCACAAGACACATGAAAGCGGCAAAATCGCAACCCGACCATACGTGCCAACCCGTTTGACTAAGGCCGGAAGCCCCACTGTCGTCGTTAATGCAGGTTCAGTGGCAAACAGGTCTGTATGGCATACTATTCGCAATAGAAAGAAAGCGCCAAAATCACAACCCAACCATACGTGCCAACCCGTTTGACTAAGGCCAAAAGCCCCACTGTCGTCGTTAATGCAGGTTCAGTGGCAAACGGGTTTGTATGGCATACTATTCACAAGAACACGAAAGTTTCAAAATCGCAATCCGACTATAGGTTAAGATAAGGTTTTTATTTATTTATTTGGTTGGTCTGTGTTATGACCGCAAGTGCTTTGTTCCGTACAGATTACTATTTCGAGTTAAGTACTTTTACTAGACAAATTATGCGAATGCTTTGTTGAAGAGAAAAGTTTTAAGTCTAGATTTAAAATTATCGACTGTGTCTGATTCTCGGACATCGGTTGGTAAATCATTCCAGAGCTTAAGGGCTAAGTAGGAAAATGACCTTCCACTTTTAGACACTTTTGATAGTCTAGGGATAATCAAGAGACCAGAATTTTGCGACCGTAGTGTGCGTGATGGATTGTATTCTGATGCTAATTCTTTAAGATATGAGGGTGCTAGGCCATTTAAAGCTTTGTAGGTGATTAGTGATATTTTAAATTGTATGCGATATTTAACTGGTAGCCAGTGTAAAGATGCCAGAATTTGGCTTATGTGGTCATACTTTTTAGATCGAGTAAGTACCCTTGCGGAAGCGTTTTGCACTAGCTGAAGCTTGTTTACTTGATTTGCATGGCATCCCACGAGTAGCGAGTTACAATAGTCTATTCTAGAGGTCATAAAAGCATGGATAAGCTTCTCTGTGTCAGATGTAGACAGTATATGGCGTATTTTCGAGATATTTCTAAGATGGAAGAATGCTGTGCGGCAGACGTTGGCGATATGACTATCGAAGGATAAGTTGCTGTCGAACATCACACCTAAGTTCCTAACCGTGGAAGATGGCACCACAGCGCAGCCATCTATGTGCAACTTGTAATCTGACATATTATGTTTGTAGCGATTCGGTTCAATAATAAGTATCTCTGTCTTATTGGAGTTCAGCTTAAGAAAGTTATGTGCCATCCAGTCACTAACATCGCTAAGGCAGTCTGTTAGCTTAGAAAACGTGTGTTTCGCTGGGATGTGAGGAGATGTAAAGCTGGGTATCATCCGCATAGCAGTGAAAACTTATGTTATGTTTCCTGATAATGTCTGCTAGAGGTAACATGTATAACGAGAACAGGATAGGACCTAAAATCGAACCCTGCGGTACACCGTATTTAACCAGGTAGTGATATGACTCTTCCTCGTTTACATAAACAAAGTGATAGCGATTGGTTAGATACGACCTAAACCAGGCTAGCGCCTGACCACTGATACCAACATAGTTTTCCAGTCTATTGAGTAAGATTGTATGATCTATTGTGTCAAAGGCTGCACTAAGGTCTAATAATATAAGAATTGAGATTTCACCACGATCGGATGTTAATAGGAGGTCATTTGTAACTCTAAGCAACGCTGTCTCTGTGTTATGGTGGGGCCTGAATCCTGATTGGAACTTTTCATATGTACTATTATTTGTCAAGAATGTGCGTAACTGGCTTGCCACTACCTTTTCTAATATTTTCGAAAGAAAAGGGAGATTTGAGATTGGTCTAAAGTTATTATGCTCTCCCTGGTCAAGCTGCGGTTTTTTAATCAGCGGTTTAATAACTGCTAGTTTGAAAGCTGTTGGAACGTATCCTATTTCTAGCGATGAGTTAAAGATATTTAGAACCGGGGTTGACACTACAGGGAATACCTCTTTAAGCAGTTTTGTGGGAACGGGGTCTAATATACAGGATGATGATTTGGATGATGTAACTAGTCTAGAGAGCTCATCTATTGTAGTAGGTTTAAATGAATCAAGATGTTCGTATGGTAGTCTAGTGTTAAGTGAACTAACGGGTAGAGTGGTGGCTGCCTGGGTAGCTACGATGTTTTCCCTTATAGCCGTAATTTTGTTAGAAAAGAACTTCATGAAGTCGTTACTATTGTGTTGAAGTTTACTATTGGTTTCTGTTTGTTCTTTATTTCTAGTCAGTTTTGCAACGGTGCTGAAGAGGAAACGAGGGTTATTATGATTCTCATTTATAAGCTTGCTAAGATAGGTAGATCTGGCGGTTTTAATAGCCTGTCTGTATTGTTTAACACTCTCTTTCCATGCTGCACGCCATACCTCTAACTTTGTGCTTCTACAATTTCTTTCCATTTTCCTAGTTGCCTTTTTGAGTGCTGCGGTGTGATGATCATACCATGGAGCTGGCGGTTTTTCTTTGATTCTCTTTTTTCGAATGGGAGCAACGGCATCCAATGTGTTAGAACAGACATTGTTTAGGTTTTCTATTACAATATCTAGATCGTCACATTTATCTGCTACATGTTTAAACCTGTTAACCCTCATTCCATTTTCCGAACCCCCCCACAAAAACTGTCATAGCCAAACTAAAATAGATACAGTTTATGAAGTCTTTGCACTAAAAGCATAAGTTTGATCTCATTTGAAAGCAGACACTTGGAAGTTTATTAAGAGGTGAACATTAGTTACTGTCATAATGAAAAAAGTTGTTATAGAGAGCTTAAATTATACTTTTTTATAAACTTTACCAAACATGTATGAAATATTGTTATGAAAATCTAAATGAAATTAGCCTTGGAGCAATCTAGAAATGCTCTGCAGTTAAAGCCACAGGTCTGACCATGTTCTGTTTTAAATCTGAAGATGATACCTCTAAAACTCTGTATTTTATGAAATGTTTTTTAGACCCATGTCATGTAAATTTATTTAGAGAAAACAGCAAAAATGCTAAGCTAATGTTTGTTTATTTATATCTCACAACATCCTTTCAGTTTATTGTCCTATTGCTCCGTGTTTTAAACAGACTCATTAAATAAGCATCCGGATGAGTCATTAACAACTTTTAATCTGGGATATGGCTGTCTAAATGTTTATTTTATTATTATAAACAATATAATAATTGCTCATAATTTCTATTTAGTGTTTTATTTCCTCCTTTTGTCTCAATTCACTTTCTTTTTATTAAAGTCCTTTCTTACAAAAAGAAACTTACCTTAAAGAAGCTTTACCAGTCAAAATTATTCATAGAAACACATATCTCATATCTCCAGACAGCAGATGTTTACAGAACAGCTAGTACGTTAGCTTAGCATACCATCAAAACACTACAAATAAAAGCATTTATAATAAAACTCACATTATAACATCAAAAGTCGAGTGCTTTAACAATCATGCGTGATCTGATGTGGCTTTGGATCATAAAATAAGACCGAAAATAAACAATTTTATGTTATTTATGCTGTTAGCTTAGCATAGCATTATAATATACAGTACTGTTATAAAAATAATAGACATAGCGTTAAAAATACAGACAAACCATATATAATCTTAATCGTGTTTATTGTCTCCATGGTTTTAAAACATCAAAACATCTTTATTTGCATGTTAGTATAAAAACAGCGATCGCTCGTTGCAGGTCACTGTTCACGTCTGACTGACAGCTGCTGCTGAGCTCTGACGTCTTATTCTTTCTATGAAAGTTTATGAAAGAGTTTCAGACTTTGGCGCCCTCCGGCTTCACGTATGAATGAAACAAACTGAGTGTGAATGACTGCAGACTCCAGCTGGCTCATATCGCCATATTTGGAATAAAAATGGGTGAAATATTACCCCCCACTGCAGAAATTTGAAGTAAACATATAAAATTGAAGTAATATTTCTCCAAATATGCATACTTTGAATTAAAAGCCCCGATAGATGTTGTTTTATCGAGTGCTTTCATGACGATCACGGAGGAGTATTTTTATCAATGAGTGCGGCTGAGGGTTATATTTCAAATTAAAGATATGTACCGTTTCTCATTTTCATAACGCCTGACAAAAATGAAGAAATTACTGTTACTAGGATTCTCAGATTAAAATAAGGTCAAAAACTAAATCTTAAATCAAAACACTTTTTAATGATGTATAGTTGTTTAATGTAAGTACATTTAAACTAACAGTAATTTAAATTATGTAAATAAATAGCTCTTCAGTACATCCACGCCCTCGCGCAGGTTATCAGGTTTTAATTTGGGACAGGTCTGGAAGAGTGCTAATAAATCTATCTTTAGTGGTGGAAATTATTGTTCTGGCTAATCTGTAGCATGTTGTGGATTGAGTGATCCTATCTAGAAGTACAGTGTATGACACAAGGTAATGGTCAGAAACTGCATCACTCTGAGGTGATATTTTGATGTCATTAATATTGAGCCCGAGTGACAGAATTAAGTCTAATGTGTGCTTACGAGTATGCGTTGGCCCTGTCACGTTTTGTCTAATATTGAGAGAATTTAGAACATCCATAAATGCACCTCCTAGTGCATCTTTTGGGTTATCCACATGAATATTAAAATCACCAACGATAAAAGCTTTATCTACAGTGACTACAAGCTCAGACAGGAAATCTGCTATTTCTTTAAGGAAATCTGCATGGTGGCCCGGAGGTCTATAGATTGTAGCTAAGGCAAAAGAGAGCTGTTTGTGGTTACGATCGGTTATTTCCATATTTAACAACATTAGTTCAAATGATTTAAATTTTACTTCAGATTTTTGGTTTACTTTAAAAATTTTGTTGTATATTGTAGCTACACCACCCCCTCTCCCCTTTAATCGAGGTTCGTGTTTATAATAATAGTCTTGTGGGGTGGATTCGTTTAAACTGCTTTAAGCCAGGTTTCTGTTAAACAGAGTGCATCTAAGTTTTGGTCTGTAACTATTTAATTGACAATAGGTTCTTTATTGGTAAGCGATCTAATGTTAAGAAGGCCGAATTTTAACATTCGAGGTTCATCTGTTAATGTATTGTTTTCAAATTTTATTTTAATCAGATTTGTACCAGATGTGGCAAGCGGTGCTCTGTATTTATTTGTTCGGGGAACAGATACAGTTGAAATGTGTTGATATTCTGGTAAGATTGACTCGAAGTGCTGGGATATAAGTGATCTTGACATATCACGGCAGCTAACAGATGGACGGTTAAGCCGATCCGTCTGTTGCCTGACTTGTACCCTGGATAGTCAGACTGTATTCGAAGTAAGACTATTGGTCAGATTTATAGAGAGAATCGCCCTTCCTTCCTGAGATGGATGGAGGCCATCTCTCTTTAGCAGGTCAGGTCTCCCCCGAAAATGCTTCCAATTGTCTATAAACCCTACGTTATGCTGAGGGCACCATTTTGACATCCAGTCGTGAAGAGACAATAATCTACTGTAAGTTTCATCCCCCCGGTAGGCGGGGAGGGGACCAGAGCATATTACATTGTCTGACATTGTTTTAGCAATTTCACATATCTCTTTAATATTATCTTTGGTGATCTCCGACTGGCGGAGTCTGGTGTCATTCGTGCCGGCGTGAATAACAATTTTAGAAAACTTACGCTTAGCATTAGCCAGCACTTTAAGTTTTGATCTAATGTCTGAAGACCTGGCTCCCGGTATACAATCGACTATGGTGGCTGGTGCCTCAATGTTCGCGTTCCTAAGTATCGAATCTCCAATGACCAAGGCACTTTTAACAGACGTCTCAGTCGGTGTATTGCTTAGAATATCGAACCTGTTTGAAATTAACAGGGGGGTCTTGGGTGGGCACCGGAAACGACTTTGCCGCCTGACAGTCACCCAGTTAGTCAGCCCCCTTGACTCAGATGATGGAACCGAGCTATGTGTATTACGTTTAACACTAGGCGCACCCGAAACAGTGTTTGTAGCATTAGCGGTATTAGCGTTTGTAGCATTAGCGGTATTAACGTTTGTAGCATTAGCGGTATTAGCGTTTGTAGCATTAGCGTTATTGCTGTCATCAACTAGCTTTTGGATGCGCGCTTCTAGTTCTGCAATCTTCTCTGTCAGCCTTACTACTTCAATACACTTAGCACAAGTAAACCCCTCTGTGCTGGTGGAAGAAGCTAAACTGTACATGTGGCAAGTAATGCAGGTTACAATAACAAGCGGAGTCTTACCGCTTTCATGTTGGGTGATGGCGTCTTCGGTCACCTGGACGCGGTCCGTGAAGCTACATCGCGAGGGAAGCTCACTCGCAGCACGCCCCGATCGCCTACGGACGTCTGTAGCCAGTGTGATGTGAGGCACGCTGAATCTGCGACGGCCGGGCAGCGGCTCCTCCACGGCTTCCCGATCGCTTTCATTCTGGGCGATGGCGTCTCCATTCCCTCGAGCGCGGTCCGTGAAGCTGCACCGCGAGGGAAGCTCACTCGCAGCACGGTGTTCGCTTTTTGCACTTCTCGGTCGCTTGTGGATGTCTGGAGTCTGGGTGAACTGGGCGCTGTACGTCGCGTAGGATCTGCGATAACCGGGTATCAACTGCTCCAAAGCTTCCCGCTTAGGTGAGGACAGGTCTGAATAGCATACAGTGGATGAGTCCGCCATTAGATCGGCAAAATGGTAACTAAAACCGGCACCTGTTTGTTGATGCTAGCGGGCTATATGCTAACACTGGGTGTTTAGCAGTGATAAATCGTTTCACGTGGTAGTACTGCTCAATAGTCGTCACGGTAAAGTATTCTTGAGATAAACGAATATGTTATATTATATAAATAGGAACAAGGTAGTCAGAAAATAGGATTTGGATGATAAACTCGACGGAGCTCTGATGCACGATGCTCACTCTCAAATTAGGTTATCTCTACACTAAATGGCAGTGCTACCCACTGTTTAAGATTCAATGCAGATTCCACAGGTATGCCACCTTTCGAAACACTAGTGAAATGCACCGCTTGGTGTTTCGAATCACTTAATCACGTGACATGGGTGTTTCGAATCACATTTCGGAGCAGTGTTTCGAAACATTTACGCTTCGGGATCTCGACACAGTGTCGAAACGTCAGTTTCGCGGGAGCCATCCCTACACTAGGGGGAGTTGGTCACAAATGACCAGTGTCTAATATGGTCAGGTAAACTCGGGTCAGTTCAGTCAGGACCACTTGAGTCAAATAAAGACAAATCTTTGACATTTAAAAATGTTTATTTGCAAAATGTTAAAATTACATTTGGCGGTATGGCTCTGTTCTGAATTCCCAACCTTTTCATGAGCTCCATGAAAGCTAGTGAGGGAACAGCAGCAGCTTCTGGGGACAATCTCCCATATAAACTGGGATAGCAGCAAAATACCCCCCAATTAGAACAGAGCGTGCATCAGTGACAATGAAATGAAACTTATTAAGTTAAACAGAGTTTAAAGGAGGAGCTAGGGGAGGAGGTGGGTTGCAGCAAAGCAGTCGAAGCAGCCAAGCAGACAGACTGAAATCCATTTAAATAAGGCGCCCTGTTTGAAAGGGACCAATTGATGCATAGGCATCGGATCAGCTGATAGGCTGGGTTAGGTTTGACAATCAGCTGATAGCACCGCTTGACTACGTGGCCTGCCTGAACTGACGCTGTACGCTATATTTTTATTACGCAAGTTCATAAAACATGCATCCTTCTGGCTAATAACACTACCATTTTGTTTACTTTTTGTTTATAGACAGATTTAATGACAAAAATGTGCATTATTAAAAGGGGAGAGGGTTTTAATGATTTGTTTGCCCTAAATACAACTGAAAAACACACAATACACTTTTAATTATGTCTTATAAGGTTAAATAATTTTTTTAAACATGTATTAATACAAATCTTGCTATTATTTTGTAAAACAAAGTGTAAAATGTTTGGAAAGATCTGCTTTAACACTATTTTGGCCAGCAGGTGTCGCCAGCGAGTGTGGTGTTTCGAACGCTTCGAAGAACTGAATCAATTTCCGAAGCAATTGGTTCAATCGATTCGAAGCTTCGAATAGTTTCGTTTCTCCCATCACCAGTGTTCAGTGGCTTCATCACCAGTGTTCAGTGGCTTTAAACAAATGCGACTTGTGACTCCAACACAAAGACGGCGAGAGGTGCGAAAACGGCAAATTAAGAGCAGTGCTCAGCTCATGCCGTTAACTCTTGGATTTCAATCGGCAGTACAGAAACAAAGCAAACCTCCCCGTCAGGGAATCGAACCCCGGTCTTCCGCATGACAGGCGCAGATACTGTTCACTTTACTAACGAGGACTTCTCTCTCTCGCACTCGGCATCACGCCGGCCAACCTCCCCTTCGAAAGAGTACTCTTGGGATTCTGTGGTTATCCAGTTACAGACACCGGCGAGGCGAGGAAGGGAATCGACTGAATCCGTGATCAATTCAGTGCAGCTCTAAAACAACTGTTGGTTCAGGACATTCACAGGTCCTGTTGAGCAACACCTTTCTGCCTGCGTTGGTGGTATAGTGGTGAGCATAGCTGCCTTCCAAGCAGTTGACCCGGGTTCGATTCCCGGCCAACGCATTGCTTTTGCTCGACCCCATCGTGAGAACGAGAGCAACGCAGCGCACTTCTTCAGCCGATTTTGATGCGTAAAGGTGGCTCGTGCAAGTTGTTTGAGAAGTCAAACAAAAAGGAGATCTGCTCTGAAGATTGAGTGTGTGGAGACCCTAAAGAGGTCAGTTGGAGCACTGCACATGCCCTCTCACAGCGGCTGGCGATATGCAGGGCATCCTCAAGGTCCTCTGCACACATCTCATGGATTTTTGACTGAAGATTTGGGTCCAAGCCAGCAACAAAACGGCGAAATTTTTCACCCTCCAGTGCATTGTGATCATAGTTGGGAAAGACTTCTAATACAAGACGAGTGATGTCTGCACTGTACACATCCAAACTTCACCTGGTCGACGAGGTCGAGCATTCACATATGTCTGGAAGAACGGCAGGGAGTATATTGGTCCAAAAACGTCCTTTAGCTTCTCATTTACTGACTCAGTCCTTCTGGATCGAAGGCGGAAGGCTGTCCCAATACAGAAATGCAGCATCTGCTAGACGAGTAGGGAGAACAGAAGCCATCACCGTATGCAGATCTGTATCAGTTGAACTCATAGCCTGCACTGCCACTTCAAAACGGTGAGACCAACTTTTGAATGATTCAGTCCCATCTCCTTTAAATGCAGATGGAAGATCAATTTTCAGGGCACTGGAGACAGCGTGTGTGGCTAAAGAAACAGCACCTGTCGATGTAGCAGCGGCAGCTAGCCGTCTGTGTGAGTGAGGAGACTGCAGCCCAGCTTCACTTTCATCAGCCGACATGGTGACAAAATGTACAGTTCAAACTCACAAAAAGCATGTAAAGGAGGAGGGGCGGAATATAAATATACCACAAAAGTCCAGTAATATCTCCACAGGCAATCCACTGCTCTTAAAGAGTGTAAAACCGTTCGTAGGATTACAACTCACAAAATGCGCCAAGTCCACCAAAATAACACCACCCTGCCACCAAATGTAACGTGAGGGTTCGGTATGTGGTGGTAAATCACTCTTTAAAACAATAAACAGCAGACTGGAGACGGAAGACTTTCTCAAACGGTACCTTTTTACTAAACACCGTCAACAACAACAACACTTCCTCGTCAACCCCTTACGTCACCCCCACTAACCAATCAGAGGCTAGAACTTAGACTGAGATAAATCAGTAAAGGAATCAGAGAGGCAGATTCGGCAGAATATCCTAACGGCATTAAGTACGTAAACATATGTAAATAATTAACTAAACATTGTAAATATACTTTCAGAGTTAACTAAGCATTACAAATATGAAATCCACTTCTAAACTTTACAATAGTATATTAATAGACAGTGCAGGTCTATAGATTATAAATGTGACTGATGTTATAATGGTTATAATTTCTATTAGATTTTATTAGATTCTATTAGATTATTAGCACTTTTACTGCTTCTGCTCTATCGTTCTATTTCTTTCTTGCAGATTAAAAAAGCTTAATCCAGTCATTTTTTCAGATTTAAAAGTCTATTTTCTGTCCCGGTGACAGGTAACTTTACAGTTACAGCTTTGCGTTTTATATATCTTGAGTCAGCTTGAGCTTTGCTCGTTGAGTGCAATGGGCTTGACATTAGCACTGCTTTTATGCTACAATCTCTGTGCGAACTTTGTAGATTTCAGAAAAGATATGGTTTATTAATAATAAGATTATTTAAAAAAATTGGAGAATGAAAATGCAGCGCGTGGCCGTAACAAGAGACAGTTGTTATCGCCATAGAAACCAGAGGCACGCTGAAACTGCACTTGAGTTTTAGCGGGGTAGTGCTCGCGGCCGTTCTCCGATCGACTCGGGTTTTACACACAATATTAATCAGACTTGGGACCTGAAGTTATTAAACTAGGACCGACCGGACCCGACTGACCATTTAAAATATAAACCCGGAACCGTACGGGTCCCATGTCCTCAGTGAAGACCTCTAATGGTAAAACTCTGCTCAATTTCAGAAACATGGAAGGATATAATGTGACACTGAGCTTGCTTCGCGTCACATCTACCCAATTCATTGAGAAACAGAGAGCACACGAACAGTCACTGGGAGAGAAACGACGTGCTCGCATGCAAAATGAAGCCAACTTGATGTGTTGAAGGCTCAGAGCACGTTATAAAACGTATTCTTAAAAACATTTCTGTTTTAATAAATGCTCATAGTAAATCATAGAATATTGTCTAAAACATAAGGTAGGTACAAAAATAATCAGTGATTAAAAATTAGGGTCACAATGGCATTTCAAAAGGTCGCATATGCGACCATTTTGGTCACAGTGCAGTTCCCTGGTTTGATAATTCATCTTTTTTAATCATGATTCATGTCAGAAAATGAATGATCTTAACAACATTTCTTAGCAAACCAATGTATTTCAAGCACTATTCGGACGGGATTAGTTTTCCAAACGACGTTTGAGTTTCATCGTGTCCTCCACGACAACTGTGATTTTATGTACCGATTCGGAAGGGATTAAAATTCTCAGGCTATTCCAGAGATGGCAGTGTCTGTTTTGTGCGATTGGGTATTGCAGAAGATCATGTGCTCTGGATACGCGTGTTTGTAATGTTTTGATATTTAGCTTTAAATGTACCATTTTTACAGAACATGTAATTTATGAATTTAATTTTAAAAAAATCAAGTTATTTTAACGTGTACAAATCCCACTAAATTAGCCTACATATTTTAGACAACTGCTGCTCTTTATTAATTAACATTACCATTCCAGAGTTTAACAAAATAAGGTTAAGTTAAGTTTCTTACCTTATACTGATATTACAGTGGCCAGTCTTAACACTGTTTGATATTCGGCTTATCTTAATTTTAATATTTTATTCCGTCGAATGAAAAAAACATCCATATCTGAATGAATATACGCGCTTTAGGAAGAACTTTGGCCAAAGCATGAACAGAACCGCGTTTTCAAAAGATATTGTGTGCAAACACAGACTCACCTCCAGACGTGATTAAATTTCTCAGGGGTTCGGCGAAAAATTGCATAAATTGCAGAGGTCGTCAGAGAGAAACACAAACATGACCGATTCTGAAAGAGCCACACAGATCCATAATCGAAACTAACCTTTATTGCAGTGTGCCATGTACCTGTTCATCAATGTAAACAACGTGTAAAGTAGTTGAACCAAAAAGTGCACGATTAATAAAGTTATTGGCTTCTAAAGTAGGGAATCGACTCTGAATCGCTGAAACGAGTCGTTATAGGGAGTGAGTCTTCTTCCTGATATTTGCCACGTCACACAAACGCATCCACGTCACATGAGATACTAATCTCCGCCTACAGCCTTGCCCGCGGGAGAAACGAAAACTATGACCCGCCCACAGCTAGTTAGTGTGTGTAAACATCAGCTCACGCTGTGTTTTCAGTTTGTGTTGTTTTCACTACCAAAGGAGACTTTTTCAAGGAGGGATATACTAAACGTGTCTGGCTGTGAAGAATCAGTGGTTAAAATGAATTTTTAACGGAGGGATTTAGATGTTTGGCAATGAAAGATGGTTCAGTACCCACTTTATTTGGAACATCATACGTCTCCTAACCACAACCTGTAAGTATGATTATAGCTACATACTTGCTTAAATTAGTTTAAAATGTCTATCATCATTTTTATTGCTTGGATTAATGATGAATGATGTCGTTGTCAGAGAGTCACGTTAGCAAGGGGTTAACACTGCGGTAAAGTTGGTTTGATATTCAGACATTCAGACTTCCGGGGTCAATAACTTTCTTAGTAGACATGCCAGAAGTTTAATCTTAGCAATTTCTAATTACCAAGTGTATTGCCTATAACCTACATTTTTCACAATCGCTTAAAATATCCTGGTATCGTTGTAATGTACCTTGTTGCGAATGTCTGTTGAATATCCAACTGGGTGCTGAGAGAAGCCTAGGGAGCATCTACAAAGTGATATTTTTCTTCATTAAGTGCGACCACTTAAAGCCGTTTTAGTTAACTATATAGACCTATCAGAAACTATCAGCTTGATTTGCTATGTCTGCTAATTATGTTTAATTACATTTTTTAGCAAGAACATTTACATCACAATGATATGTCGAATGCATAGAGAATGGAAGATATGAAAATGAAGTAGTAGTTATTTGTAAGCAGTCCAGACGGAAAGTCAAGTGTAACCTCAAGAACAAAGATAATCTCTGCATTTTACAACTCTTTATATGTTTCTGTTTGTCTCACAATAAAGAGGCACTGTGTTGGTTTTCTTAATCATATGTTTCTGTTTAATAGGTTTGAAAGAAGAAGCCTGATTACCCTGAAATTTTCACTGGACCCTCGAGAAAATACTACAGGCCACATTTTGTTGTTTTATTAAGTTCTGAATTTGCGGTTGTGAGTGTGGTAAAGAGCAGTTATATTATTAAAGCATGTAACGGTGTTCTTAATAAATTAACTAAAAATTGACTGTTTATGATTTTCGGGTGTATTTTGTTTTAGTACTTGTATTTAAAAAAAAAATTTGTCACAGTTTCATAATTTTTGTGCATGTATTGATTTTTGACATTTTGCAAAACAGTCCCTGTCCATGGGACTGAACATTGTACTGAATCATGTTGTTCACACTTAAAATTGTAGACAAGCAAAACGTGTGGCATCAACCTGTATGTTTATTTTAAGTTAATGATACCCAAACTAGTTTTCAACATGTTTAAGATGTGTAGTTGAGAATTATTTGTAGTAAAAGTTTGACTAGAAATGCAGTATACATTTATTTAATGACACATGATACGGTTCAATAGCTTTTCAAACGTGGGATGCACTGCATCAAAATGTGTCAATCTTTATTGAACTCTAAAGAACATATTTTATCTCTTCTATGTACAATTATTTGTAGTACAACAACACATTTCTCTGTGGGATTTCTCTTTGCAACTACATTATTTTCAATAGTTTTGGGGGAGACAAGGAGCTCACTGCTCAAAACAAGATGGGAATTCATCAATGTACTCCAGAGAACAAATTACAACTCTCAGATGTTCACTTATTTGCTCACAACTGAATATTCATCACAGAACATTTCTCTATGGGAAATCCCTATGCAACTACAATCTTTTCAATAACTTTACAGATAAGGGGTTCACCGCCCAATACAAGGATGTGAATTCATCAATGTACTCCAGGGAACATATTACAACTCTCAGATGTTCACTTATTTGCTCAAAACAGAATATTCATCACAGAACATTTCTCTATGGGAAATCCCTATGCAACTACAATCTTTTCAATAACTTTACAGATAAGGGGTTCACCGCTCAATACAAGGATAGGAATTCATCAATGTATTCCAGGGAACATATTACAACTCTCAGATGTTCACTTATTTGCTCACAACTGAATATTCATCACAGAACATTTCTCAATAGGAAATCCCTATGCAACTACAATCTTTTCAATAACTTTACAGATAAGGGGTTCACCGCTCAAAAACAACATGGGAATTCATCAATGTACTCCAGGGGCCCGTTCTTCGTACGTCGCTAACTCAGTTAGCTGGATTTGATTGTTGACGATTTGGCATGATCTTGGATTATTTGGTTCTTCGAAGCTCATCCTAGACTTGCTGTCATAGCAACAGGTCCGTAAGCTCAAACCTGCTCTGGAGCAGGCTGACGCAGTCGCGTATTCTCCATTATACGAGCACAATCTACGTAAGATGCGTGATTAATATAAAGAGCTTTTCAAATTCAACACGTTATAAAAAAGGGATAGATTAATTAAATCTTTTAGCGATGCTATTTAAAAAATATATAATATAACAAATATTCTTTTTTTGTACTTGTGCAACTTGTTTTTGTGTAACATTATTATTCTTAAACGAATGAGAAGACAAATATGCTGATCACATTCATTTTAAATTAGTTTCAATTTTCCTTAATAAAAACAGCAATCAATCATACCCAGCACTAATAGATGTTATGTACAATAAAGACTATTACTCAGTGTGAAATAATTTTCATTTGAATAAACTAATATCCAATTTTAATTGTCAAGTAGCTTACAATGTCACGCATGAAAAGGTTTTCGTTTAGTAATTTCTATCTTTAAAACGTTGTCTACAAATATGTTACCCTGTCCCTTTCCTGACAAAAATGACCAAAATAACCAAATAAGTTTTTTGCACATATTTTCACATATCTTCTTTACTACACTTTTCTGTGCAGACTCAGCAGTTGCAGGACTTTCAGTTAACGTGGAGTGCTGGTAATATTGCTAATATAGTCAGGAATCAGTTAAGAATAATGCAATTGAAGTAAACTTATTTAACCACTTGCATATAGTTTCTCTAAAGGACTTTCCTCTGAGAGGATTTCTTTACTGTCCTGTGCATTGCTCAGAAACAGTTGCACTTTATAATCTTTTGATGTAGAATAACATTTACATTCCCTTACTGCACATCATACTTCATGTAACACATTCTTGAGAACTACTGAAAGTGTTGGTGTATTAACTGCACAAAAGAGAGGAAAACACAATAGTACACTACAATTCGAATTGTATTAATCAGAAATGAAATTGTTGCACTGGCTGTGGGTTTAAGAGTATGGAAGCCCATTTCCGCCACATAAGAAAAAAATCATGCTCCGATAAATCATAATTATGAGTTTAAAAGTCATAATTATGACTTTAAAAGTCGAAATTATGACTTTAAAAGTCGAAATTATGACTTTAAAAGGCGAAATTATGACTTTAAAAGGCGAAATTATGAGATAAAAAGTCAAAATTATGAGATAAAAAGTCAAAATTATGACTTTAAAAGTTATAATTATGAGATAAAAAGTCGAAATTATGAGATAAAAAGTCAAAATTATGAGATAAAAAGTCAAAATTATGACTTTAAAAGTTATAATTATGAGATAAAAAGTCAAAATGATGAGATAAAAAGTCGAAAT
The DNA here is from genome assembly GCF_027580225.2 of Misgurnus anguillicaudatus. Lineage (NCBI taxonomy): Eukaryota > Metazoa > Chordata > Actinopteri > Cypriniformes > Cobitidae > Misgurnus > Misgurnus anguillicaudatus. The sequence goes on along the minus strand of NC_073346.2, from coordinate 4,804,950 downwards.
TATGACTTTAAAAGTCATAATTATGAGATAAAAAGTCAAAATTATGACTTTAAAAGTCATAATTATGAGATAAAACGTCAAAATTATGAGATAAATAGTCGAAATTATGACTTTAAAAGTCATAATTATGAAATAAAAAGTCAAAATTATGAGATAAATAGTCGAAATTATGACTTTAAAAGTCATAATTATGAGATAAAAAGTCGAAATGTTGACCTCAAAAAGCCATAATTATAAGATAAAAAGTCATAATTATGAGATAAAAGGTCGAAATTATGACTTTTTAAGTCATAATTATGAGATAAAAAGTCGAAATCATGACCTTTAAAGTCACAACCATAAGATAAAAAGTCACAATTATGAGATAAAAGGTCGAAATTATGACTTTAAAAGTCATAATTATGAAATAAAAAGTCAAAATTATGAGATAAATAGTCGAAATTATGACTTTAAAAGTCATAATTATGAGATAAAAAGTCGAAATTATGACTTTAAAAGTCATAATTATGAGATAAAAAGTCAAAATTATGAGATAAATAGTCGAAATTATGACTTTAAATGTCATAATTATGAGATAAAAAGTCAAAATTATGAGATAAAAAGTCGAAATTATGACTTTAAAAGTCATAATTATGAGATAAAAAGTCAAAATTATGAGATAAATAGTCGAAATTATGACTTTAAATGTCATAATTATGAGATAAAAAGTCAAAATTATGAGATAAATAGTCGAAATTATGACTTTAAAAGTCATAATTATGAGATAAAAAGTCAAAATTATGAGATAAATAGTCGAAATTATGACTTTAAAAGTCATAATTATGAAATAAAAAGTCAAAATTATGAGATAAAAAGTCGAAATTATGACTTTAAAAGTCATAATTATGAGATAAAAGTCGAAATTATGACTTTAAAAGTCGAAATTATGACTTTAAAAGTCATAATTATGAGATAAAAGTCGAAATTATGACTTTAAAAGTCGAAATTATGAGATAAAAAGTCGAAATTATGACTTTAAAGTCATAATTATGAGATAAAAAGTCAAATTAAAAATATAGAGATGTAAATGTGAATTCGTAAAAGACGGCGGCTCTCATGGAGCTACTGCAGAGACAAAGCAGGTCGTATCACCCAAGTAAGTCATATAAATGATTAAATTACAAGATATAATGATTAAATGAAGATTAAATTTCATGCATACTGCAGATGTGAATGAATTGCAGTAGTCTATACTGTACAATTTACATTTTCTTTATGTTTATAATATTCTGTACTGTTCTATAGTGATTTCATTAACTGTATACTACAGTACTATGTGGGTGTACACGAGAATGCATATCGCAGTCTGTTAACTGTATGATAAGTATGCACTATTACCTAAGGCATTATTGTTACCTAGGTGATTATTTATACATTTTAAAATGTTTATGGTTGGGCAATGTTTAAGAGAAAGAACCGTAGGCGCTTAGGAGGCTATAGTTCTCGCCCTGGAACGTTGGTCAGAACGCATGACAGGAGCCGAGGCAGTTATCAATTTGACTTATTTACTGAAATTCTTCAACAGCACAGACATACATTTCCAATTGTACAGTGTGATAGCAGCTCAGCTTATTATGTATGTTTTGTAGTGGCGTGAATGTGTGGCTGCAATAAACAAAACAACAGTTTACTTGTACTATAAAACAACAAACGAGATTAAAGGTTAACTAAAGCATTGCTCCTTATAAAGGCATATAAACTTAGCATTATGGCTGTCTCAATACAAATAAACAAAGTATAACTCGTAAATACAATGCTCTTAAGTATAAAGTGTTAAAAACAAATAACCAATAACCGTTTAAATAATAAAACAATGTCTAAATAGCAGGCATAAGAAGTCAGCAATGGCGTTAATCATTTAGTACTAATGCCACAGGATTATGCATGACATTATACACATTTCCTATAAATTAAATTCCTAATGAAATACTTATTTGTTCCTAAATATACACGTCATCAACATTTAACATAAAGGGAACAATAATAAACGCACTTTTCTCAAATGGACGCACACAATTCGTAACAAACACCACAAACTCTGCACCGCAACTTTCGGACGATCTTTCCAGTCAGAGTGCCTCAGTTAATGAGATGCGGATTTCTCACATGCACAATCAATGCTGGCAGGTCCTTCAAAGACAGCTAGAGGGCACCAAAGCCATATCTTTGTAGCAGTGTTGGGGAGTAGTTGAGGTTGAGATTGTGTTTTGGTAATGCTTACTGCTCTGCTCCTTGTGGACAGCATGCGAAAGACAGTATATTTTATAGTTTAAATTTATTTGTATTTAATAAAATTTTCTAAGGCAGCGCAGGTCAAAGTTAGTTATAAAAACATGACGACAATAACAAAGTTAATGTTTTGCTGATGGATAGCATTAACATGAAGCATATGTACTGCAATGTGCAAAGGAACAATTTTATGTAGCTCAGTACAAATACCGTATTGTCCCGAATATGCAATTTTTACGAAAATGCATATGAATATGAAACGTATTGAAGAATGTGGACAACCGAAGTCCCTTTGGCTTATGAAAAGTTTTTTTTTTTTTTTAAATTAAAGCTTCTTTATAAAAGACAAGAGTTGGTCTTCAAAAAGCTTTATTTTTCAAAAGGTACACATTGAAATGGGGGATCGTATTCAGGGTTGTCTTATATTCAGGACAATACGGTATGCATAATTGATTGTCGAAATGCGTCAAGTGTCAGGATGGCCAATCAAATCAAAGATGGAATGGCTTTACTTTTCACGGAGACATGTCTAGGCTTTAGGTTTAATGATCAGAAAGTGTACGGGAAGATGTAAGTAGCTAAATATTTAATATTTGACAACTGCTCTACGATATACGTTAAACAATTGGTTAATCTAGATTTACAAATAAATAGAATGATATCCACAATTGTATTAGTGGCATATTGTTAAACGGATGACGACATTGTTAAACCTAGAATTTCCTTACGAGTGATACATTACATTACATGTAATGTCAATCACTGAAAGTGAACGTTTGCATAACGGTGTATTACTGTGACTTAAAATGACTGGTTGGCAAACATAAGCATTTCAATGAACATATCTGAACTAACTGTATAATACATTTAAGTTATTATATAGGCCTACATTTATTAACTGAAATCCTCAACTACAACAAATGTGTCAGTCATTTGTGTGTTTAATGTTCTAGGATGGAAGACCTTTGTGACTTTTTGAAGTCAAGAAATGTTTCTAAGGACATCATACAGCGAATGCAACAGGATAAGGTATTCAAAGGAGCTGTTAAAATTTTGAAAAATGCATCACACATGCAGCTTAAGATAAGTTTGATGAATCCCATCAGTCCTTTGAATGGTCGCTTTGCAGAACTGTGTAGATCAGTGGTTCTCAAACTTCTTCAGCGTGCGCCCGCTCGAACTGATTTTGCCAAGTGAGAGATGTCCTCAGGGCAACATATAATGTTGACCCAAGGACAACATTTTTGTAAATAAAACCTAAACCCAATCCAAACCCTAACCATAACCGAACCCTAAAACCAGAGGGACATGATAGGCTACATGAAAAACAATGGTCTAGAAGCAGCTAATCCTGGTTGTAAGCTTAAAGGGATAGTTCACTTTAAAATGAAAATTCTGTCATCATTTACTAATTCTCATGTTGCTCTAAACCTGTATGAATTTCTTTTTTCTGATAAACACAAAAGAAGATATTTTGAGAAGTGATGGTAAACACACAACAGATAGTGACCATTGACTTCCATAGTAGGAAAAAATATTTTGGAAGTATTGTGATAAATGATGAAGAAAATATTTTGATAAATGATGGTAAGCACAGCGTTGACGATACCCATTAAATTCCATCATATTTTTTCATTTTTTAAATTATTTTTATTATAAATTTATAACATAAAACATTCCAAAACTTAACATTTGAAATTAACAAACTCTTAAATTATACAATGTAGTGCTGTTGTAGTCTTATTTTTCTGAGGTTTTATTACTGAGGTTTTATTACACAGAATTTTATAATAAATAAATGTATTTTATAAAATGTCATTAAACTGGGGTCTAAATAGCCAGTTTGAGAACCACTTAGTAATCTGCTTTTACAAAGAAATTGTGGTTGTTGTGCTGAATATCCTAAAATAATTCAATAAATATAATAGATAGATTTGAAAACTTGAACTGAATTGCTTATAAACATATCAGTCACAACTTCAAACAGTACCTTTTTACATCATGTGATGTAAGTGTTAAAGATATGTATTGGATTATGATTATATGCATATAGAAAATGTATTCAAACTTGATTCTATATTCACAAACTGTTAGTGGCATAAAGGTATATACCAAAGGCCCAGGAATACAAAGTTATACATATAATTTCATAAATGTAACACAAATCAATATTTTTATGGCCATATTTACATCTGTTTTGGTAGCTTTGCAATGAGTAAGACCACCAGCTATTTGTTAAACCTTTAGGTTTATAATAAACAGTTGACTATACATTATTTGTTATTTAGCAGAGGATAAATGCAATCAGAGAATGAGACAATTTGTGTTCTTAAAGTATTTTTTTTTTGCAGATTGATTGCAGTGTCTTACAGCTTATGACAGATGACCAGCTGAAGGAATATCTGCCTTCCTATGGTGACCGACTGGCTGTTCATGGATACTGCAGGAGAAAAGAAAAAGATCCCACTGGCCGAAAATCTAAACTTTTTGATAGGTTGAAAACCAGGCTAGCAAGAAGCACAGGCGATGCTGACAATGCATGTGATAAAAGAACGGTAAAAAATGCTCAAAAGAATATGCAAAAAATTGAGATGGGATGGATGCATTTTCGTGAAGGGAAATTTACTCAAGTTCGAACAAAAAAAGGTGGGGGTACACGGAAGATTTCTGTGTCAAAAGACTGTAGAAAAAGTGAGTTGCTCGAAAAGGCTGCTGAGTTGTTTTTTCCTGGTGAGAAGTGTTCAGAAGGAAGCATTGCAGATTTTGTGGTCGATATAACAGATTTTCAGGAGCAGGCAATAGATGAACAGATCACAGTTGGAGAACTTTATGATCAGACCAAATTACCAGTCTTACGTTTTTACTTGACAACCAGGAAGAAAGTCATCGCTAGTGACACACACTCAGACTTCGACAGTGGAACAATTGAACAGGGAGGAGAAAACATGCAAGATGAAAATGTAGAGTCAGACATTATATATGTGGGAAGTAGCAGTGTTCTTGCAACAGGCAGTGTTTTAGTGACTGACTCCATAACAAACATGACTGATGTATCAAGTGAGATTGAGATTGATACAGCTTGGCAGCCATATGTGCACAGTTTGGATGATAGTAGCATTGTAACATTCTCCACAGGACACATCTCTGGGATTGAAGACACCTTACTTGATGACACCTTACCACTCTTAGAGGAATCAGAATCTTTGCCTTCTCCAGCTGATAACCCACCAGAGCCCACTGTTCAGAACCAAAAGAGGAAGAGAATTCTTGTCATCCATCGTGGTCAGGTCCTTCAAGAGCTTATTGCACATTTTTGTGAAAAAAGTGTGTTAATGGCGGACATATCCATGAAAGTTATTCTTCCTGATGGACGGCTGGAAAATGCTGTTGATGAAGGCGGTGTTTTGAGGGATGTGCTTTCAGACTTTTGGAATGACTTTTACGAGCAATGTACTTTGGGAAATAGTTTTAAGGTCCCTTATCTACGACATGACTTTGGTCAACAACAGTGGGAAAGCATTGGCAGAATCCTTGCATTTGGCTGGCAAAAAGAGAAGTACATGCCTGTAAAACTAGCACCTGTAATGCTGGAGCAGGCAGCCCATGGATGTGTCACAACAAGTCTTGTGGACTGCTTTCTCAAATATGTTCCAGAAGCAGATAGAATGATCCTAGAATCATGTCGTTCACATTTTGAAGATGTGGACAAGGATGAGCTGTTCGAGGTCCTGGATCATCATAACTGTCGAAGAGTCCCAACAGCAGATAATGTTGAGCAGCTCTTGGAGGAGCTAGGACATCAAAAACTGATTCAGGAACCTGCATTTGTGATAGAGCAGTGGCATAATGTTCTTGCACCTTTGAGAATGGAGTTCCAGGACATTACAGCTGCCTATAATGAACTACATCCAACATCAAGAAAGATCATGAAATCAATAGTCTATCCTGCTATGATGAATGAACAACAGAAACACAGTGGCAGGTATCTAAGTACATTTCTAAGAGAATCAGATGTACAACACCTCTCCCTCTTTCTTCGGTTTTGCACCGGTTCAGATTTGTTTCTTGGAAAGACCATCACTATTAGCTTCACACAGTTAGAAGGCTTTGAGAGACGGCCAATTGCACACACATGTGGCTGCTACCTGGAGCTTCCTGTGAGTTATGATAACTACCCAGAATTCCGTCATGAAATGAACAAAGTGTTAGAGAGCAACATATGGGTCATGGACATAATCTAGTGAATTTAGATTTTCCATGAGAAAGGAATTTATGTCGCATCAACAGCATAATTGATGTCACAATAGACTTCATTTTATTTTACATTTATTTTTTTCATATACGTTTTCATTTCTGTTAACATTCTCACTGAGGCACAGGATTTGAAATGGTGTTTTTGTCATTTTTGTTACAAAGTTTTACAGTAAATTGCCTCATTTAGGTCCATGAAAAGAAGCTTTTGATGTCACCATAGACAACATTTTATTTTACATTTATTTTTTCAAGATGTTTTTTTACATCTTTAAATTTTCAAATATACATTTCTATTAACATTCTCACTGAGGCACAGGATTTGAAAGGGTGTTTTTTTTTTTGTTACAAAGTTTTACAGTAAATAGCCTCATGTAGGTCCATAAAAAAGAAGCTTTCAATGTCACAATAGACTTTATTTTACATTTGTTTTTTCAAGATGTTATTTGCATCTTCACATTTTCATAAGAAGTATACATACCCAGTTTCTGTTAACATTCTCATTGAGTCACAGGATTTAAAAGGCAAAGGGCTTTTTGTCATTTATTTTACAAAGTTTTTGAGTAAATTGCCTCATTTAGGTCTATAAAAAGAAACTTTCCCTTTGAAGTACACACTGAACAAAGGTCATTGAAATGATAAGTTTTTCAGTTTAAATGTCCTTCAGGTTTTCTAGTATTCTCATGATCACTGTTCTGCCATGTCTACAGTTTAAGCATGCTACAGTTTATGTTTTCTTCAGCAATGATGATGTTATTTTGTGACAGTTGATTAAACCATTCCCTGGTTGAAAGAAAACCTGTATGTCTTCACTACCTACCACATAATACAAATCTCAAATGTATAGGGGCGGTTTCCCGGACCAGGATTAGCTTAATCCAGGACTAGCACTTAGTTTAATTAGTAAATATAACTAGTTTTAACAAACATGCCCACATGCCTTACTAAAAACATTGCCTGTGTGAATTTTGAGGTAAACCAAAGGGCACTGATGTATTTTAAGATATGTAAGTGCAAGTTGTTTTCAACTTGGAGAGCTCTTAAAAGTGTTTAAGTCGAGGACTAGTCTAATCTAGTCTAATCCATACATCAGTGCCCTTTGGTTTACCTCAAAATGCACACAGGCAATGTTTTTAGTAAAGCATGTTTGTTAAAACTAGTTATATTTCCTAATTAAACTAAGTGCTAGTCCTGGATTAAGCTAATCCTGGTCCGGGAAACCGCCCCATATAGTTCAGCAACACTGAACTTTTTAGTTATGAGGCTCCAACTCACTGTTGATTAGCTGCCTAAGTTTTATGTACAAGTCCACAGCTGCATACACATCATACGTTAGGTCCAAATCATGCTCTGACATAAGATCAACACATACGTTAAAAATGTCTTCATCACAAGGAAATTCCTTGAAAACACACTCTTCTAAACAGACTTGAACCTTGTCTAGAGACACTGGATGTAGATAGTCTGTGGCTTCATAAAGATTAGGCACTGCATACATGATGGATGGTCGTCCATGTGGTGACCGTGAGTTGTGGACTTGGCCTTATTCTGTGGTCGTTCCAAGCTAATACAATCTCATCAAGCTCTTCCTGTAAAGACACATGTATTGAAACAGAGTTAGCAGATGTTTGGATATTTCAAATATATATTAAAGATATTTTATGCACACATTTTTGCATGCATTATATATTATAAATATAATTCATAACATTGTCAAACATTAAAGTAGGAAGTACATGATTTTAGGTGAGTCAACAATTTCATGTTAAATTTTACATGACATCTGGTGGACACTGGGGGAAGTAGACAAAATTAAGTGACTAATTACCTATAGTACCTATCTCAGTTCGTAATTATTATAGAAAGTTTTGACTGTAAACACAAGGTTGAAGATTAGGATTAGGGCCAAGATAAAAGAAAAATATTTTGAGATTAAAGTGACTAAAGTGAAACTTTGCTCGTTGTATTTAGAGCACATCTCCCTCATTTGCCTGTTTTATTAATAAGGCAGACATTATAATGTTTTTAATTTCAAGATACTTTAATTTATTATTTTAGTTTGGCCCTAATTCTACTTGGTAAGTCTGCCATATATATATACAGTATACGCACACGCGCACGCGTGCACACACGCACACACACACACACAGCCACTGAAAAGAGGTTTTAAGAGGCCGTTGCAAGATTTTTTTCATCCTGTCGCCTACCAACATTACTGCCACATTCCTAATAAAAATAATGTTTATATTTGCAATTATTTGAAAAATGAAATCAGTCAAACTAACAATATAACATAATATAACACAATGCTTTTATGAATTTATAAACAATTGGATATTTGATGGAATATCCCTGATTTTTAATCAAATCTTTCATGAGTCTTGGCATGCTCTTAGTCTTGCACATTGCTGTTGGGTGACTTTATGTCAGCTTTGCTTTTGTTGAATTTTAACAGACACTGTACTGAAATGGTCACAATATAGCCTATATGTAAAATAAATAAAATGCAAAGCTCGAGTGCTCTCTTATACTTTTCAGTGGCTATAAATATAATATAATTTATTTCAATTCATTCAAGTCATTTAACAAGATAAACTCACCTGGATTTTGTTAAGAAAACAAAACTGGACCAATGATTTGTCCAAGAAAGTGTCTGAGAAGTGCCCGTCCACTCTTAGTTTGTCAAAGAAGTCTATCCAAAATTGCACACATTCACTTCGCAAAGTGAGCCACCATCTTTCGATGCGCTGATTTCCAGAGCTTGGGCCAAAAGTAACATGCTCTGTGTCTGGCTGATCTTCAGAAAAATTCAAAAATCTTTGCATCTCTGCCACATGAACATTTTCTGTTCCTAAATCTAATCTCACTTTGTCAGGGCAACCCCCAGCTTTTATTACTGCATCCATGAAGTATCCAGCAATCAATCTTGGATCACTGTTGGTCTTGTATGCCTCGAGCCATATCATGCTCCTGGAAAATCCATCGATACATCCACTGATTCCAATTCCGAATGGCTTCAATTTATCATAGCCATCAATGTGCCATATGAAATTAGGACCACGGCTATGATAAACACGCCGCCTCAGTCGATTTCTGGATCTCAAATCAACCCCTTCTCCATCTAAAAGCCGCAGCAGAACTCGGACAGTTTCTCTGTCAATTACAATATTATTTAACCAACATTTTTGGTGCATCCATCTATAACCATGAGATTGTCCGGAGGTTTGAATTTGTTGTTCAATGAAATCGGCCACCACAGCTACGTCAGTTTTGTTCTTTCGGCGCCAAAGTTTCTTTTTACTTAAAATCCTTTCAAGGGTCCGTTTGCTCAGTACTATCCCATGCCTTTCTGCTAATAAGACAAGAATTTCATCATTAGTAAAACCACCCTTAAAATACTCCTCAATGTGTTCGCAATTCATTTCTGGTTTAGATCAGTGAGCGTCTATGTCAACAATGACCAATTATGCCATATTTCTGAATTTTTAAAGTCATAATTTCAACCTTTTATCTCATAATTATGACTTTTTATCTTATAATTATGACTTTTAAAGTCATTATTTCGACTTTTTATCTCATAATTATGACTTTAAAAGTCATAATTTCGACTTTTTATCTCATAATTATGACTTTAAAAGTCATAATTTCAACTTTTTATCTCATAATTATGACTTTTTAATCTCATAATTTTGACTTTTTATCTCATAATTATGACTTTTTAATCTCATAATTTCTACTTTTTATCTCATAATTATGACTTTAAAAGTCATAATTTCGACTTTTTATCTCATAATTATGACTTTAAAAGTCATAATTTCGACTTTTAAAGTCATAATTATGACTTATCAGAGCATGATTTTTTTTCTTATGTGGCGGAAATGGGCTTCCATATAAGAGAGCAGCTGCCTCCAAAGATGATCTGTACAATCAATCAGTTTAGAGACATCACTCCTGCCATCACATCACATGAAGATGCAGGACTACCACCTGTTTTTTTATTTTGCTTTTTAGGTTGCTGTTAAAAACATACAAAATAGCATTTAACTGTTTTTAAAAGAGACTTAAAGTACTTTAGGAGCATCACATTTTAATTACAATCATTAATTTCAATCTTTGACAAGCATAGTAAAGATATCAAGATTATATTTTTACAGAAAATGTTACATTATTTATGGTGATTTATGTACTAAAGCAGCTTTAACTGGGTTTTTAAATTCAGTCACATAAAAAATTCCATCAATAGCTCTCAGACTGCAGGGGTTAAAAAATGGGCGTGTTCTTGACCATTGTAACAACTGGCCAATCACAGCGTTGCTGATCAGTGTTTCTACTATCGATATGTTTTGCCTTTTCTTGCAGTGCACGAACGCGCAGTGATCTCAGATAATTAAATCCTGCCATACTAATCATCAACAGCAGTGGTGTTCAAAAAACCAAATAAGCGAGATAATGATTAGCGAAATCTAAACATCTCGGATGTGTCATTTGATCTCGGATGTAATAAGCGAGGTACGAAGAACAGGCCCCAGGGGACATATTACAACTCTCAGATGTTCACTTATTTGCTCACAACTGAATATTCATCACAGAACATTTCTCTATGGGAAATCCCTATGCAACTACATTCTTTTCAATAACTTTACATATAAGGGGTTCGCAGCTCAATACAAGGATGGGAATTCATCAATGTACTCCAGGGAACATATTACAACTCTCAGATGTTCACTTATTTGCTCACAATTGAATATTCATCACATAACATTTCTCTATGGGAAATCCCTATGCAACTACATTCTTTTCAATAACTTTACAGATAAGGGGTTCACTGCTCAAAAACAAAATGGGAATTCATCAATGTACTCCAGAGAACATATTACAACTCTTCCTATGCAACTACATATGCAACTACAATCTTTTCAATAACTTTACAGATAAGGGGTTCACCGCCCAATACAAGGATGGAAATTCATCAATGTACTCCAGGGAACATATTACAACTCTCAGATGTTCACTTATTTGCTCACAACTGAATATTCATCACAGAACATTTCTCAATGGGAAATCCCTATGCAACTACAATCTTTTCATAACTTTACAGATAAGGGGTTCACCACCCAATACAAGGATGGGAATTCATCAATGTACTCCAGGGAACATATTACAACTCTCCGATGTTCACTTATTTGCTCACAACTGAATATTCATCACAGAACATTTCTCTATAGGAAATCCCTATGCAACTACATTCTTTTCAATAATTTACAGATAAGGGGTTCACTGCCCAATACAAGGATGGGAATTCATCAATGTACTCCAGGGAACATATTACAACTCTCAGATGTTCACTTATTTGCTCACAACTGAATATTCATCACAGAACATTTCTCTATGGGAAATCCCCATGCAACTACATTCTTTTCAATAACTTTACAGATAAGGGGTTCACCGCCCAATACAAGGAAGGGAATTCATCAATGTACTCCAGGGAACATATTACATCTCTCAGATTGTTCACTTATTTGCTCACAACTGAATATTCATCACAGAATATGTCTCTATGGGAAATCCTTATGCAACTACATTCTTTTCAATAACTTTACAGAGAAGGGGTTCACCGCTCAAAAACAACATGGGAATTCATCAGTGTACTCCAGGGAACATATTACAACTCTCAGATGTTCAATTATTTGCTCACAACTGAATATTCATCAAATCACATGTTGATGTGAATAATCTGCTTTTCTTAAACAAGTTGGGAAATGTTGATTAGACCATCAATAACATATTACAAGTTTAAAATGTACATTTATTTCCTTAGAATTCATTATTTATGACAGCACATTTCTCTATAGGAATTCTCTATGCAACACCATTTTCTTTAATAGTTCTTAAGAACAGGAACATGCTTTTCCAAAACAAGATGAAAAATATGTTTTGGACCCTGAAGAACATATTACAACTTTTAAATGTACAATTATTTGCCTCAGTTGTTTCATTTCTTATACAAATCAAAGGACCTCAACCCAGTCTTAATGCAGGCCAAGATAACATGAGGAAGTAGCTGACTGGTGCTTTTGGCCACCAGGTCATGGTGGTTACCACTGTATTTTGCAATATGGTGTTTTACAATGTCAAACACCTTTTCCCATGACAGTTTGCTTTCCATGACTTCTCGGACTTGATCTTTGTTACTCTAATATGAGACATACCTCTTCAGATTTTGTTAGATTTCTTTATTATACTACTTCAAAAGGTAAAGAGTGCAATGTAGGTGTCAAAAGTAAGTTTAGAATTTCTGGACAAAGGTACAGATTGTATTCACTTGACATTGGCTTCTGTGACTGTCGTTCCAGGATCTCTTCAAACAGCTGAAGAAAAATGCCGTTAAAGGTCATTGATTTGCTTTTAAGTGATCCACCTTTGGATTTTCAAATGAGGCATTCACATGAATGCATACTTGGACACTTTTTATATTATGGTTAGTCAACAGGACAGTTCACACAGCAGGGATTGGCATTGGAATTGCCTAATATGAGTTGAGCAGAGCTGCAGTACAGTGTATTGCCTGTAAATATATTATTTTCTTCCCCCAGCAAATTATATGCTTTTTACAGGTCAGTGTTGGGCAGAAAATATTATATTTTACCCATTACTAGTTACTACTTTCAAAAATAAAATTATAGTAATAAAAATTACTTATTACTGCAGCCAACAGTAATTAGTTACAATACTAGTTACCAGGGAAAGTAATATTATTACTGAAACTCGTTACTAGTAACTTGTTACTGCCCAACACTGGTCCACATAAGAAGTAATGTTTCCCTTATTAAACACTAAGAAAACAATTTGCAGCATTACACATTTCTATTTTGCTTCTATTTTGTAGATTTGCAAATGGATGTACTAAATGCAGGGAAACCCACATCAAGCAAAATCAAAATTCACTCAAAAAAATAAAATGTTGGGCTTAAAGGAATAGTCTACTCATTTTCAACACTAAAATATGTTATCACCCCAACCAAGAACCGTTGACACATCCCTCCACCATCTGCGTGCGTGCACGCAAGCGCCGGAGCGCGCCGCAAGGCCTCGACACCATTCAGCTTAGCCCCATCCATTCAATGGTACCATCCAGAGACAAAGCCAGAAGTGACCAAACACACCAACATTTTTCCTATTTTAAACGAGTAGTTAAACGAGCAAGTTCGGTGGCACAAAACAAAACGCAGCGCCTTTCAAGCGGATCCAAAAGAGGAACTATATTTTAATGGCGTAATAGCACTTTTGGGAGTACTTGGACTCGGCGCAGTAACACCCTCCCTCTCCCATTATGAGAGGGAGAAGGGGAGCGGACTTTTCAGGTGAGTCGAAGTACTCCCAGGGGTGCTGTTGCGCCATAGAATATAGTTCCTCTTTTAGGTCTGCTTGGAAAAGCGTTGCGTTTTGTTTTGTGCCACCAGGCTTGCTCGTATAACTACTTGTCTTAAATAGGAAAAACGTTGATGTGTTTGGTCACTTCTAACTTTATCTCTAAATGGTACCATTGAATGAATGTGGCTAAGCTAAATGCTATCGAAGCGTCGCAGCGCGCTCCAGCGCTTACGTGCACGCACACAGATGATAGAGGGATGTATCAACAATTCTTAGTTAAGGTAATAACATATTTTAATATTGAAAATGAGTAGGCTATTCCTTTAATTAAAAATATTATGTCAACAGGTTCCACGCAATTTGTTTAAGTAATCCCAAAAAACAATAATTTAGTTAATTTTACAAAAGATATTTAAGTAAACATAACAAACCTTAGTAGGGTCAACAAACAAAAATTAAGTTAATTGTACATGAAAAATGCAATTAATGATGACAATTTTTTTTAATAATGCCATTTTTAGTGATGGGCGATTTCGAAGCACGCTTCATGAGGCTTCGAAACATTTACAAATCTTTGGTTTCGAATCATTGGTTCGGAGCTTGTTTCAAACTGGCCAAAGTCACGTGATTTTAGCAAACGAGGCTTCATTAGGTCATAACTGTTTCGAAACGTTTCGAAAATCCGACGATTCACCACTGCGGGGAGTTGATCACAAATGACCAGTGTAGGTGAACTCGGGTCAGTTTTTGGTAGCACTTTATTTTACAGTACGTGTACTTACAGTGTACATATATGGTAAATAAGTTGTACTTACCGACAAATGATTGGTACTTACTTTTAGGTATCTACATGGTAATTAATTGGTATCATTACTGTACTTACCAGTACACTTGGTAGTAATTATGTAACTCCAGATAAATACCGGGTAATAACAGACACATACGTATAGTGTAACAGATGGCTCGGAGTCAGATCGAGGCCATTGGGCATCTGGACTGTAACAGCCCTAAAATTGTGATAATTAGATAACCCTGTCTCCTTTGTTGACAATCGTCGAGATCTCTATCACCTATCAAGGTTATAAAGTGGGCGACAATTAAAACAAATGCCGTCGTAAAAGGAGGTTCAAAGGAATTCCACCAGAGAAACCTGAGAGCCGATCGAACGACAATCGCCAGAGACACAGCAGAGGGCACAGACGATATGTCTCTGATGAAACCACGTTTAAAGATCACAATGAGCTGTTTAAATGTATATATATTTTATATCCCTTTACTGCATGATCGTGTATGTGTGATGTAACTGTGTGTTAACACTTTAGTTATATTTTGTTCACTGTAGCATGGTTCATATCTTAGGTATGAAATTATTATTCAACGTGATCTTAAACCCATGTCTTGTTTAGTATCAAATTCACCTACTCTTTATTTCCTAATCATTTCCATGTATCATATTACCATAAGCCGCATCAATGGCATTTAATATCGATTTGAAGAGTTATGGAAACAAACTTTTATCATTATGCAATTACGCAAATGTGATGTCTAAAAGAACAAAGGCTTGTTTCCCCGCGCGACCGAACACTTCACACATTGGTCATACACCCAAAATGGGCTGGGCGTGTGAAAGGTCAAAACGGCCTATCGCCCAAGCCATCATCGCTCAATTGGCTCAGTTGCTCATGTAGCTCAGTTCACTCAGGAGCGCTCAGTCACTCGGTAACTAAGGTAACCCGTCAGCGCAGTTTGGAAACTCGCTGAGACTCACCCAGAGTCCCTCGGATTCATCATCTTTTCTCTGAGCCCTGTCCTACTCTTCGGGACAGTCTTTCCTGGTTTTGCGCTAGAGTTCGGAAAACCACGCGGACCAATCCGCCCTACGAAACAACTTAACGGACTCCTTCATCTTACACGAACACACCTGGATTCTCTCTCTCTCTCCTTGCTCGCACCGCGCGCATCAGATACTTCGCGCCGCATCACAAAGAGCCAAACGCAAGTATAAACTTGTTTTACTCGCTGATGTTCAAGCTTTACCCCTTATGAAAATTAAGGCGATCCTTAGAGATTTTCCGATGGTTTGTGCAGATGTTAAGCAATAGTGCTATTGCCATTCTTTTACTCTCTCTCTAGTATTTTCAATCTTTTCTTTCTCATCTATGTTTTATGTTATTGTATGTGTGTATGTTTAGTTAGTCGTTATGTGTACTTCGTTTTATAGTTAATAAACCGGTTTTGCATTTTCACAATTAAATTGTTTCTGTGTTCAATGCTTATGAAATTAAAGTCACTATTTCTGCCTTTTGATCCAGCTACACGCTGCGAGTAGCACTGTATATCAGTGAGAAGGTTAATTTTAAAGGCCATGAAATTAACATTTCTTAGACGTTAGTATACGATTATGGATATATGTCTTCGGTGGACGAACATATTAATTAATTGGTATTATTAATTCTGCTACGCCAGGTAAAACCTGATAAACTTGTATAGTTAATTACAGTTAATTATACATTCCCTTTTGAGCTAAAATCTAAGATTCCCTGGGTCGGAGGTTCATAGTGTTTCAAATAAGGTTATTCCCCTCCTCCCGCTAAATTCGCTACAATAGTGTAGGTATACTGTAACTAGGGTTGTGCCGATAGACGATAGTATCGTGTATCGACGATCTTCAGACATATCGCCAATGGCAGGCTTTCATGGCGATCGTCATGACGATAGTTGGCGAATGGTTATTATTATTATTATTATTATTATCATCATAGTTTTATATTAACACCCACAATGCATGCTTTTCCTCGCATGAGGGTTTGTGGGCTTCACTTTACGAGGAGAGCTTGTAAAGAGAGAATTCCTTCTTGCACGTACCTGCACTTAATGCGTGCGTCTTGGTCTCCTTCTACCACTAAATCCAGCGCGCCGCGTCATGAGCAGCTGCGCTTCTCTCTGTCTCACATGCATGCGCTCTCGCGTCTGTCCGAAGTCTAAACATAAACTAAAGTAGTAATCCTTATGAATTTGTTCAGTTTAATGCGTTTCATGCAAGCTGAGGCAAACTTTACTTTTTGTTTAAAATATGACCCGCTGCATATTAACGCCTCTCTCTCACTCTCGCGTACGTGCAGAAAGCTGCGCTCTGTCCGAAGTCAGATCACTAGGTATTAATCCTGTTTATGATATGCATTTCAAGGAGTTGTAGCAACACGTCCCTCGTGTTTAATATATGATTGTGTTTAAAATATGATCGCGTTCCGCTGGACCGATGCGTTTAAAAAGGCACCTCATGAGAGCACCACTGCTTGACACGTGTAGTCTTCTGCAACAGCACTAAACCAATGCATTGAATTGTTTGTATATGCGCGCACGTGTGTGTGCGTGCGCAGATGCATGTTTTTACAGTTATTAAGTAATCATGATATGGTTTTAATGACGCGCTCGCATTAATGGCATCAGGTTTAAGAAGGTTGCGGTCATGACGGTGTTGCTCTTGTTTTTTTTTTGTCCACCCATCAAGTGACTTGTTATAATTAGAGTAAAAAATGTACATATAAAAAAATGAGTAAACTACTGCCCCGCCCCCCGATAATATCGTGTATCACCGATCTCACAGGCTGACGATAGGACGATCTGAAAATAGGGCATATCGCCCAACACTAACTGTAACTAACGAGAAACACTACTGTACTTACAAATAATTGTACAATATAAGTATTTAGTATTTACAGGCAAGTTAGGGTAAATGACAGGTATTTATAGTGTACATATATGATAACTAATATCAAACACTACTGTACTTACAAATTGTATTTACATGATAAGTGTGTGGTACCTGTAGGTCATAAATTAATGACCGGCACATATGGTGTATGTATACTGTAACTAACAAGAAACACTACTGTACTTTAGGGCTGTCAATCTTCCTCTATTATCCCATTCGAATTTCATTCATTATTTTTTTTTAATATTCGATTTATAATCGATTATTTAATGCTCAAATTTGACTTATTAATATTTACTATACCTATCTACACACGTTGTAAAAACGGGCTTATGCATTGCCAATGCCACTATGAGCTCGTATAGTTGACTTGTTTTAAATTATGTCCACTAGAAGACATTGCAGTATAAACATGTAATTATTTAATAACAGGTGATATCTTTCTTGCTAATTAATGACTAAGCTTAGACACAAAATTAACAAAGTTGTCAACTTTAATGAAAAATTTCATTATCAACGCAGTTCTCTTTGTTCACGTATGAGGGCTGCGTAGATCGCATCATTAGTTATACAATACTTACACACAGCACACACATCCCCTGGCCTCCAATTTCACTATTATTTTTTCATTTAAACACACCTTAGAGGAAGTGCGATCTTGAACAAGTATTTTATCACTGGTCGAAAAGACAAACTTATCCAAACAAATAAGCATTAAAGACATTTCCAAAACGGTCGTCCATAGGACTGAGAGCGGTTTTCTCCTGACACTGTCCTCTTCACCTTGGCTGCTCCATTCTCGTCTTCCTCATAACCTTCCTCCGCAATCGCTATCAGCTCCGCTTTCTCTTTCTCACGTACCTCCTGCTGCTGGTCTTGTTTCAAATGAATTAGCCGATGGAAATGCGGGTCGAGGTAGCTAGCGGTATTTAACAGCATAAATGCGTTAGATAGTGAACACATAAAAAAAATATTTTTAAATCTATTTTTTTAAATGCCATTCGAATAGTAGTTTTAACATTCGATTAGTATTATTTTTTTAATATTCGAATTATATTCGATTACTGAAATTCGTTTCAACAGCCCTACTGTACTTACAAATTGTATGATAAGTGTGTGGTACCTGTAGGCCAGTGTAAGTTAATGAAAGGCACATATGGTGTATGTATACTGTAACTAACTACAAACACTAGTGTACTACAAATTGTATATACACGATAAGTGTGTGGTACCTGCAGCAGTGTTTCCCACACATTGATTTATTTGTGGTGGCCCACCACAGAATCAACACTGGCCCCCACAAATAGAATTTTCATGATTCCCATTTACATTTTTATTTCACTCTTTAAAACAGCTTAATTCGGCTTAAAATATAATTTGATATATAATACAGATCAAATACAGACACAGATCAAAGAGTAGAAGTGAAACATATTTCAGGTGCCAACACTAGATCAAACGCAAACACGACATGATGACATCACATATATGCTAATTAGCGGGTGTCGTCATCACCACCACAGTCTTCTCAAAATCCTGTGGGAAACACTGCTGCAGGTAAGTGTAAGTTATACTTATACCATACCTATATGATAAGAACAAACATAACTGATGTGCCATTTTGGTACTCAGTATCTTTGTCCTTTAAACCAAGCATTAAATAACCGTATGCATTAACTACTGGGTACATTCACTAGTACATCCATGGTAACTACATGGAAACAGGACTGTAAAATAAAGTGTTGCTTTTTACACAGTTATTATATAGGACCTACCACCTAAGATATAGTATCATATTATACATGTCACTGTGAGGGAAACCCAACCATTGACTATCATACGCATTAACTACTGGGTACATTTACTAGTACGTTCATGGTAACAACATGGAAACAGGACTGTAAAATAAAGTGTTGCTTTTTACACAGTTATTATATAGGACTTACCACCTAAGATATAGTATCATATTATACATGTCACTGTGAGGGAAACCCAACCATTGACTATCATACGCATTAACTACTGGGTACATTCACTAGTACGTTCATGGTAACTACATGGAAACAGGACTGTAAAATAAAGTGTTGCTTTTTACACAGTTATTATATAGAACCTACCACCTAAGACATATCCTCATATACATGTCACTGTGAAGCAAACCCAACCATTGACTATCCTACGCATTAACTACTGGGTACATCCATGGTAACTACATGGAAACAGGACTGTAAAATAAAGTGTTGCTTTTTACACAGTTATCATATAAAACCTACCACCTAAGATATAGCCTCATATACATGTCACTGTGAAGCAAACCCAACCATTGACTATCCTACGCATTAACTACTGGGTACATTCACTAGTACGTCCATGGTAACTACATGGAAACAGGACTGTAAAATAAAGAGTTGCATTTTACACAGTAGAACCTTCCACCTAAGATATAGCATCATATACATGTCACTGTGAAGCAAACCCAACCATTGACTATCCTACGCATTAACTACTGGGTACATTCACTAGTACGTTCATGGTAACTACATGGAAACAGGACTGTAAAATAAAGTGTTGCTTTTTACACAGTTGTTATATAGAACCTACCACCTAAGATATTGTTACGAAACACGAGAGGAAGCAAATGCAAGTTAAGAGGTTTATTGCAAACAGAGTAAAATGGTAAATGCAGACAGCTGAGCGGGTGACACAGGCAGTTGAGGTGGCCAGCGTGGAAACAGAAAACTCCGGTCTGTGGTAATCAAAATCCAAAATTAGTCTAGTAGCCAACTAGGTGAACCCGGAAATGTTGAGTACACCAAAGTTTTATTGCAGAAATGTGAAGTATGGGTCCCCAGCATACAGAAACTACCGGATGCTAATTTGCATATGTTGAGCAATTTGCATAATTTGCATAATTAGCAATATTAGCTTAATCGTCCATTTTGACCACATATTTTGCACTAAATGGCCAATTTCTACACTATGTGAGTGGTTTTAGATGATGCTGATTTCATTTCTGGCATTTTCAGATTTTAAAGAGCTAATTTTATTACAAATTTTGATTTATTTATTCCAATTTTTATTAATTCCAGTCATAATTTTGGGTTGTTTTATGGTAAATAAAATGGTCTAACATTTCAGAATCATGAGTGCACTTATAAATGTTGATTCATTGTTTACAGGGTATAGTGAGGCTGAATCCCCTCCTGACACTTTTGAAGATTCAAAATAGCTTTTTGGATAAACAATAAATCTTTGTTAGGCTGAATGTTATGCATTTCTGGATGAAAAAGCAATGCGGATATTTGACATAACTTGGATACTGGAACTGTATGATACATAGTAATCGGGTAAACTAAAACTTCGCCAGATGCAAGAGTTAAAACTGAGTCTGGGCAACTCGGGTCAGCTCGCCAAACGCAAGGCTAACCAAGAGGGCTTCACCTCTGCACCAAGGCAAACATGTAAATATACAACATATACATGCCATACAAGACAGGCCCCGCAAGTCACTAGGGCCATGCCAGAATGGCAGATGTGCTTTCCAGGTTGGTCCGCAAGTCGCAAAATCAAACGAGGACCCAGTTAAAACTCCGCCAAACGGAAGAGTTAAAACTGAGTCTGGGCAACCCGGGTCAGCCCGCCAGA
Organism: Misgurnus anguillicaudatus; assembly: GCF_027580225.2. Classification (NCBI taxonomy): domain Eukaryota; kingdom Metazoa; phylum Chordata; class Actinopteri; order Cypriniformes; family Cobitidae; genus Misgurnus; species Misgurnus anguillicaudatus. The sequence goes on along the minus strand of NC_073346.2, from coordinate 4,783,700 downwards.
CGGAAGGTTAACCAAGAGGGCCTTACCTCCGCACCACACAAAGCACACACTGGCTACCACCTTCAGGCAAACTGCTATGCCTCACAATTAATAAAAAGGCAGCCTCATCATCTTCACTATTCTCTTCTGTTCTGTCATCATCTTCTCCAGACCCTTCATCTCTTTCTTTGTGCTCTTGGTGTTGTGTAAGTATGTTGCAGTATATACCATCATTGCCTTTGCAGGAACAATAACTGGTACAGCCCAGACCTGCAGCTACACAGCTGAATTTTTCTGATGTACAAGGTTTCAACACAGCTTTGAAACCACAGTTGACAACATCTAACAAAGCAGGAGGAGCAACTGGACTTGAATCCTGTGTGGGCATAAGCAGTTCCTCTCCTTCCTTTAGACCCATCTTCTTGTCCCATACAAACAAGGCGATATCCACAACCGGTGGATCAGGCTGGTCAGCTGATTTTCATAGTAGCACCTGTAGGTGGGCACGTCTTCCATGAAGGCGCATATTACGTTCTGTAGGAGGTAGTGCTTTCACTGCTGGGGGCCTTTTGCGCTTTCGGTAAATTTTTTATACGGGCTCCATCCAAGGTTACAGAGTTCCTCTGATTGTAAAGATATTTTAAAGTCGCTATTTTTGCCACTGCATGGTGCAAACAGACACTTCTTTCCTGACATTTCGACTTGATCAAAACGTTTCTCTTTGTTTTGAAAGTACTTGAGGGACGGGTTCGGTGTTTTGCACTTGAAGCCCTGTTTTCAGATTGTTTATGATGAAATAGTGAAATAGCATTTTTTGCAGCGATTTTTGTGTGAGCATATCAGTGAACACCCCTGACCACTCGCTGAGTTTCACGTCTCTGTAAACGAAAGTTTAATGCATTTTAAAAAGGATTGTTCCAGTGCACCATTAAACCCATTGTAGAGGTGTGAGGTGAAACACAAACACCCAAAAATTCTCAGGGCAGCCGCATCTGTCGAAATTTCAGCCAAAACCGTTCTATTTCATCATAAACAATCTGAAAACAGGGCTTTAAGTGTAAAATACAGAACTTGTCCTTTAAACCTAGATCCGAATGGTTAAATTAATACTACACGACAACTTGAGAAAGCAGCAAGAACACTGAATATCAAATGTTTTTAATCCATTCCTGATCAAATCACAAGAAGTCTGACTTTAAAAAAAGGAGAATACAAATTTTTTTAATAATGGTAACTAATTTTTGAACACCAGATTCACTCACAAAATGGATCTGAATAGAAATTCACAATGTACTGAACAAAACTGTCATTATAACTTATTATAACCTTTTATCTTAATGTGAAAACATAAATATGATATAAGAATATAAAAATATCGGCAAGGATAATTTCGACTTTAAAAATAGACTATGCTCCTTTGCTTCACAACATACTTATTGTATATACAACAGCTCACTGCAACAGCTTATTTGCATAAAAACATGACCAGACCTCAAGAAATGTAAACATATTGAGGTTATCAACATTCACATCAAAGAGCATGAGTTCTTGTGATTCTGAAATGTGAGAATATAGTGTTTACCATAAAAATAACCTAAAATTTTGTTCGGAATTAATAAAATAGTGTCTAAATTAATCCAAATCTGTTATAGACTTACCATTTTGAAGTCTGAAAGTGGCAGAAATGAATTCAGAATCCTCTAAAACCACTTACATATTGTAGAAATTGGCCATAAAGTGCAAAATATGTGACCAAAATGGACAATTAAGCTAATATTGCTAATTATGCAAATTATGCAAATTGCTCAACATATGCAAATTAGCATCCGGCGGTTTCTGTGTGTTGGGGACCTATGCTTCCCATTCATGCAGTGTGACTTTGGTGTACTCAAGATTTCCGGGTTCACAATGGGGCTCTATGGGCTGGCTACTAGACTAAATCCAAAACACGAACACGAGAGCAGGAACACAGCAGACAGGAACACACAGCACGAGACCTCACTTACATCCACAACGATCTGACAAAGGACATGAGAAACGGGGTGAGTATATATAAGTGAGTCAATGAGCTACAGCTGGAGCGAGTGATGATCATCAGGTGCGCTGGAGGTAAGTGCCAAACACGCCCACACACACACACACCTCTACACAACACAGCCATGTGAATCAGGAAGGAAACAATGTATTCATAAAGTGATCCAATATGTCCCGAGCAGGAACCCAACTTCTCTCCTCCGGACCGTAACCTTCCCAATCCACCAAGTACTGAAATCCGCGTTCCCTCCGCCTAGAGTCCAGAATGCGATTTACAGAATACGTGGTCACCCCATCTACGAGACGAGGCGGGGGGGAACCGGGGCAGGCGGTTTAAGGCGTGACAAAAACACAGGTTTAATCTTGGAAATATGAAAGGCGGGATGTACTCTCCTGTACGCAGGAGGAAGACTAAGGCGGACAGTCACTGGATTAATGATTTTAGTGACCTTGAACGGGCCAATGAATTTGGGAGTTAACTTATTAGATACGGATCGGAGAGGAATATTCTTGGTAGAAAGCCACACTCTTTGACCAACGACGTATCTCGGAGGCCTAGACCGGTGGCGATCGGCTTTGGCCTTGGTGCGCTCCCGCACCTGGAGTAAAACCTCACGGGTTCTAATCCAGGTGCGACGACACCTCTGAACAAATGCGTGAGCAGAGGGGACCGTGACTTCGGATTCCAGACTGGGAAAAACAGGTGGTTGGTAACCTACACTACACTGAAACGGCGATAGGCCCGTAGATGATACTGGTAAAGAATTGTGGGCGTACTCCACCATAGAGAGCTGTTGACTCCAGGATGAAGGATTCTTGGAAACCAGACATCGCAACACTCTCTCCAAATCTTGCTTGGCTCTTTCGGTTTGACCATTGGTCTGGGGATGAAACCCGGAGGAAAGACTAACAGTCGCCCCTAGTAACTTACAAAACTCACGCCAAAATTTGGACACAAACTGGGGACCCCTGTCGGAAACCACGTCTGTCGGGAGGCCATGTAAGCGAAAAACGTGGTTTACGACAATCAACGCTGTCTCCTTGGCTGACGGTAATTTGGGCAAGGGAATGAAATGAGTCGCCTTCGAGAATCGGTCCACCACGGTCAAAACAACTGTGTTGCCCTGGGAGGGCGGGAGGGCGGTAACAAAATCTAGAGTGAAATGGGACCAGGGTCTCGAAGGGACAGGCAGCGGTTGAAGTAACCCATCAGGAGGACGATTGGAAGTCTTACCACTGGCACAAACCGAACAAGCCAAAACAAAACTGTGAATGTCCTGAGCCATACGTGGCCACCAGAATCATTGCTTGACCAAAAATCTGGTTCGACTTACTCCGGGATGACAAGCAATATTGGAACAATGACCCCACTGAATAACATTGGACCTTAACCTCTCCGGCACAATAAGCGGTTCGGTGGACACCCGACCGGAGGCGTTACCCCTTCTAGAGCCGCTTTGACTCTCGATTCGACCTCCCATACGAGTGTGGAGATAACTATCTTCTCCGGTAAAATACACTCGGGAGTAGACAGGCGTTCGGAACGATCAAAAATGCGTGACAAAGAATCGGGTTTGATGTTTTTGGAACCCGGACGATACGAGAGAGAAAATTCAAAACGACCGAAAAAAGTGCCCACCGAGCCTGCCTGGAGTTCAGTCTTTTAGCAGTTCTAATATATTCTAAGTTCTTATGATCGGTCCAAACAATAAAAGGTATCCCGGAACCCTCTAACCAGTGGCGCCATTCTTCCAATGCTAACTTGACTGCCAGCAACTCTCTATTACCAATATCGTAATTACGTTCCGCGGGGGACAGTCGATGTGAAAAAAACGCGCAAGGGTGCATCTTGTCATCTGAGGAAGAGCGTTGGGATAACACTGCTCCTACCCCCACCTCTGACGCATCGACCTCAACCACGAACTGACGTGAAGGATCAGGGGAAATGAGAATAGGGGCTGAAACAAAGCAACCTTTCAGTTTGGCAAACGCAGCTTCAGCTGCGTCTGACCACCTGAACGTAGTTCGTGGAGAGGTCAAGGCGGTCAGAGGTGCGGCTAGTTGGCTGAAATTGCGAATAAAACGCCAGTAAAAATTGGCGAACCCCAGAAACCTTTGCAGGGCCTTACGGGAATCTGGACTTGGCCAATCTACCACAGCCTTAACCCTTTCAGGATCCATACGCACTACCACAGTAGAGATGATGTACCCCAGAAATGGTACGGACTGTGCATGAAACTCGCATTTCTCCGCTTTGACAAAAAGCCCATTCTCTAGCAACCTCTGAAGCACTCGTCTGACGTGTTGCACATGTTCCTGGAGAGATGAAGAAAAAATCTATATGTCATCCAGGTAGACATATATGAACTGGTCAACCATATCTCGCAACACATCATTGACGAGTGCCTGGAAAACTGCCGGCGAATTAGATAGCCCAAAGGGCATCACCAAATATTCAAAATGGCCTCTAGGGGTGTTAAAAGCAGTTTTCCATTCATCCCCCTCCCTAATGCGGACCAAATGATAAGCGTTACGTAAATCCAATTTTGTGAAAATGGATGCTCCCTGCAACCTCTCAAAAGCTGAAGACATCAACGGCAAAGGATAGGTGTTCTTAACCGTGATGTTGTTCAGCCCTCGGTAATTAATACAAGGTCGCAGAGAACCATCCTTCTTCCCCACAAAAAAGAACCCTGCCCCTGCTGGAGAAGAGGAAGGGTGGATGAACCCGTTTGCTAGAGAATCAGAAATGTATTTCTCCATAGCCTCCCTTTCGGGAATCGAAAGCGAATATAACTTGCCTTTAGGCGGAGACTTACCTGACATTAATTCTATAGCACAGTCATAGGGACGATGCGGAGGAAGAGAAGCAGCCCGCAACTTACTGAACACTCCCTTCAGGTCAAGATACTCAACGGGCACGTTAGATAAATCCACTGCTTCCTCCTGAAACACAGACAAAGGCACAGACGAACAAGCAGAAACAAGACAAGACTCATGACACTTTACACTCCAAGCACACACTGAATTAGTTTGCCAGTCCACTTTGGGGTTGTGTAATGTTAACCAGGGATGTCAGAGTACAACAGGAGCCAGAGGTGTGTCCAGAATGTAAAATGAAATAGTTTCAGTGTGGTTGCCCGAGGTGATGAGTGTAAGATTCTCAGTGACAGAAACAATGGTGGGAAGGTCTTGTCCGTTGAGTGCATGAACTAAAATCTGGTGCGAAAGAGGTCTGAAGGGAATCTGGTGTTTAACAGCGAATGAATGGTCCATGAAATTACCTTCTGCCCCTGAATCTACCAGTGCTTGACAGTCATGTTGATGTGCTGACCACCTCAGTCTCACCGGGAGGAGCGTAGATGTAGATGAGGACTTCTCGGCTGAGACCCCTCCCGATAGTAGCCTCAAACTTACTACCGGGCTGGGCCTTTTACTGGACAGTTGTAAGCAAAGTGACCAGTCCCGCCGCAATACAAACAAAGGCCCTGGGACCTCCGCCGTTCCTTCTCCTCCCGGGAGAGTCGGGCTCGACCCACCTGCATGGGCTCGGGATCGTTGACAGGGCTGACCGCATCTCTGCCAGTGACTCGAAACCCCTCCATTCTGCTAATGCCGGAGCTGGGCGTGACTCTTCGGTTCATTCGGGACAACCGGGAATCGACTCTCAGAGCCAGTTCAATGAGTCCGTTGAGTGTAGTGGGTAACTCCATGGTGTAAATCTCCCGATGGACGCGGTCAGCCAACCCATGCAGGAACATGTCCCACTGCGCCTTCTCATTCCACTGACACTCGGCAGCAAGCGTTCTGAACTCAATCGAATAATCTGAAACTGACCTTTCTCCTTGCTTCAACTCCCCCAGTAGACGAGCCGCTTCCCTACCAGCGAGAGCTCGATCAAAGACTCGCTTCATCTCCGCTGAAAGTGTCTGGAATGAGGCGCAGCATGGATCTTGATTCTCCCACACCGCCGTTCCCCAGAGCGCCGCCCTTCCCGTCAAGAGGGTTAAAACAAACGCCACCTTGGTTTGTTCGTTGTTGAAGGTTCTAGGTTGCAAAGAGAAATGCATAGAGCATTGTGTTAGAAACGCTCTACAAAAATTCGGCTCACCAGCGTATGATTCAGGAACAGGTAGGCGGGGCTCCGAGGACGTGTTGTTATCCGGTGGTATGGGTTGAACGGGCGGTGTGGGCGGCGCAGTGGGCATCTGCAGTTGTTGAAATTGTTGGGTGAGCTCCGATACCTGTGCCACCAACGCTTGAACAGCGCGACCCGTCTCACAGAGATTGCGTTCCTGGGATTCCAAACGTCGGTTGCTGCGATTAAAGAATTCCCCCATGGATGTAATATTTGAACTCGCTGCTTCCATGATGTGGTCAGATCGTTCTGTTACGAAACACGAGAGGAAGCGAATGCAAGTTAAGAGGTTTATTGCAAACAGAGTAAAATGGTAAATGCAGACAGCTGAGCGGGTGACACAGGCAGTTGAGGTGGCCAGCGTGGAAACAGAAAACTCCGGTCTGTGGTAATCCAAATCCAAAATCCAAAACACAAACACGAACACGAGAGCAGGAACACAGCAGACAGGAACACACAGCACGAGACCTCACTTACATCCACAACGATCTGACAAAGGACATGAGAAACGGGGTGAGTATATATAAGTGAGTCAATGAGCTGCAGCTGGAGCGAGTGATGATCATCAGGTGCGCTGGAGGTAAGTGCCAAACACGCCCACACACACCTCTACACAACACAGCCATGTGAATCAGGAAGGAAACAATGTATTCATAAACCGTGACAGATATAGCATCATATACATGTCACTGTGAAGCAAACCCAACCATTGACTATCCTACGCCTTAACTACTGGATACATTCACTAGTACGTTCATGGTAACTACATGGAAACAGGACTGTAAAATAAAGTGTTGCTTTTTACACAGTTATTATATAGGACCTACCACCTAAGATATAGCATCATATACATGTCACTGTGAGGCAAACCCAACCATTGACTATCATACGCAGTAACTACTGGGTACATTCACTAGTACGTTCATGGTAACTACATGGAAACAGGACTGTAAAATAAAGTGTTGCTTTTTACACAGTTGTTATATAGAACCTACCACCTAAGATATAGCATCATATACATGTCACTGTGAAGCAAACCCAACCATTGACTATCCTACGCATTAACTACTGGGTACATTCACTAGTACGTTCATGGTAACTACATGGAAACAGGACTGTAAAATAAAGTGTTACTTTTTACACAGTTATTATATAGAACCTACCACCTAAGATATAGCCTCATATACATGTCACTGTGAAGCAAACCCAACCATTGACTATCCTACGCATTAACTACTGGGTACATTCACTAGTACATTCATGGTAACTATATGGAAACAGGACTGTAAAATAAAGTGTTGCTTTTTACACAGTTATTATATAGAACCTACCACCTAAGATATAGCATCATATACATGTCACTGTGAGGCAAACCCAACCATTGACTATCATACGCATTAACGACTGGGTAAATTCACTAGTACGTTCATGGTAACTACATGGAAACAGGACTGTAAAATAAAGTGTTGCTTTTTACACAGTTATTATATAGGACCTACCACCTAAGATATAGCATCATATACATGTCACTGTGAGGCAAACCCAACCATTGACTATCATACGCATTAACTACTGGGTAAATTCACTAGTACGTTCATGGTAACTACATGGAAACAGGACTGTAAAATAAAGTGTTGCTTTTTACACAGTTATTATATAGAACCTACCACCTAAGATATAGCATCATATACATGTCACTGTGAAGCAAACCCAACCATTGACTATCATACGCATTAACTACTGGGTACATTCACTAGTACGTTCATGGTAACTACATGGAAACAGGACTGTAAAAAAAAGTGTTGCTTTTTACTCAGTTATTACACAGTAAGACCATAAAATAAGAGTCATAATACACTACTTTTGAAGTGCAGCAAAACATTTACTTATTTATTTCTTAACGATCTTGTCTTCTTTGTTGAATTTTGTTGAACACTGAATTTTGAAACAGCAATGACATACTGTTTTTTTTTTTACTTTTTTCAACATATTGAACATTCAGATTTTTTTAACAATTAACAGCCTTAACCTGAGAGCAACGATATTAACAAAAATACTATTTAACCATCATAAAAAATGCAGAAATGTTATTTTGGGAACAGCTTTTTATACTATTGGGTCAATTAATTGTCTTCCTTTCTAAATTTGTACCCAATTGGCAGGAGTTCACGTTTACGTTTCATTTAATTGATTTTATTAATGACTTCTGGGTTTGTATCCACGTATTCCTTGCACTCCTTCGCATATCTCTGTAGAGTTCCACCCTGAAATTCAGGAATGTGGAGTTCAGGAGTAGCAATAATCTGCAACTCTGCAATAATGGCTGTAAGTGCGATGGTATTGCGATCAACATTGTGTTGCTTGCAGCTGTGGGAGACACTTCTGGTCTTCATGAAGCTTTTCAGAATGGCTTTGTAACGTTGCAAAACATCATCAGGTGTTTGAACTGAAAAAAGTATGTAACATTATGTCATTGTAGGACTAATACTTTTCTAATGCATTAAGATGTAGTTCCACCTTTGACCACTAAGGGGGGAAAAGGTATAATTAATATATGTAAGCAATAAGTAACGGCTGAAGGGTATATTAGGCACGAAGCGAAGCGGAGCAGCCGTTACTTATTCACGATACAACACTTGCCTCGAGTACCTTATTGCTTTTATAAAACGGTTACCACACAATATTAAAGTTAAAAAAAATTATTAGTGCAACTTTCATGAAGTTAAATCAATAATAGCATTACTTCCACTAGAAAAAAATAGTCCCTGACCGTGAACAAAAAAAACTTTCCAATGTGTAATATGCATGAAAGCTCAAATAAAAACAACAACCCGTTCTGAAACTGATACGTGTGGTTGCTAAGGGTGTTGCTAAGGGTGCAGTGATAAATAGAACCGTTGGGTGAAGCGGTCCTAGCCCTGTTTTATCGTGAATATCAGAATCAAGGATTGGAACTAACTGTTTTATAAACATTAATGCATGTGTGAAAGACTTAAAGTGATAGTTCACCCAAAAATAATGTCATTAATGCCTCCGGAAACACAGTTTAAGATCAAGAGCTTTCTGACCGTCCATTTAATATGTATGTACATTATACTGTACCTTGCTAATAATAACTGTGCCAACAGGGCTTCTAACATGTATACAGATAGATGCTCAGTTATCTCACTATATTGCGGAACACGATTTGGGTTATATCCCCGCCTGCTGGTGTGGCATGCTCTTGACAGTGCTTGATAGCGTGCTTTTGCTTTATCGTGTGGATGGATATTTAATTTAAACCGAGCATGTGTGGACAGGATTTTTTTTAGGGAAAACTCCGGTTATAAATATACCCGTGTCCGTGTGGACTAGGCCTTAGACAATTAAGACAACAAGCCATAGTATGTTCAGTAACAAGGGCCACCTGTTGATTTTTCAATAGCAGTGGATGCCCAGATTACATGATGCCTTTAGCAATGTAATATATGGCTCATGCAAATGGTAACATGGAGCAGCCGATCATTACTCATCTCAGCACAAGTGCTCAAACGTGTCCCAACAGTCTGCAGATACAGACACAGGCCAGTTGCTTCTGCTGAGCTTTCAACTTAACAGTAGCAAAGCACAGAGATTAATCCTGTGAAAACAAAGATTTTCGGAAATTAAATGACAAGATGCAATTTTCCACCCCGCTGACCTGCTGCACGGGTGCTGAAGGGAGACGACTCAGCTGATGGGATGTGTCTGAAAATGTGCATTTGGGATTTCTCTGTGATTTACAGTGAGGGTGTTATGTATGCATTTATAACAATGTGCAATGCCACACCGTTGTAATCTTTAATTCAAACCTCAACTGAAAAACTGCACAGGGTGTGTTTTTTGTTTTGGAGAGCACGTTTTCTCTGCTACCAAGAACTAAAGAGCTCAGATGATCTGTCAAAAATGAGATAATGATATTGTCTGAATGCTCTCTACACATCAAATACATTCGCTCAAACCCGCTTAATCCCGGCCTCAGGCCATTCAGAAATATCACTTAGTTGACAAAATCCATTAAGAGTCTGATAAAAAATGCTCATTTATAAGAAAACATGCCTTTTGAGTTCCTTAACCGTTGACCCACAACATGATGGACTTCCCTAAACTTATTTCTGATGCAGACTTAAAGCCGCAGATTTCTGAAATAACTTTTAAAAAATGTTATCAAGGCATTTTATAAATGCCACAGCTTATGATAAATTTATGGATGCTACATCATCAGCCTTCATGTAATATTAAATCAATGTTACTTTCAGACGTTGGTCACTTAGATATGCTGAATATTGGTGCTGTGCTAAGTAGGAAATTACTGACTGCTAGTGTTTTAAAATTGCACACATAGTCAAAAGAGGCAAAAATGTTTTTGTGGAAAAGCAGAAGGAATCACACATGATGATAATCTCTTTAATAATAATCACTCAAATACGCAGCATAGAAAATAAATAACTATTTATGTAGAAAGCTTATAATTTGCATGTTTTTCTAAAACTTGTAAATGTTAACATTCAAGCCATTTTAAACAATTTAAGTCCAAGTAGATGTTAAAGTAAGCTGTTTTCTGTGCACACAGACATACATACTCAAATGCACGCACATTCATAAGCGAACTAATGGAGATGAGCATTTCAAAAAGCAGGCAAACACAGAATCTTTGCGCTTGACAGGACATATACACACAAAATTATCTTGGCAAATATTTTCATGAAAACAGTCAGTTATGTCTTAAAGTGAACACAAAATCTTCAGAAAGAAATCAGATGTGCGTCAGTATACTGTAAGGATCCGTGCTTATTCGGTCTTAAAGTGGCAGTACCCTAAAAAAAAATCTGTTAATGTTTGTGTCATTATGTAAATAAAACAACAGAAGACAAAAGGTAATTCACTTTTGTAACTTTGATTTATATTTAATATATAGAATGAAGAAGACTTTATAAAAGAAGTGTTATTATATCTGTTCCTAAATACCACTGTTATTCTTTATTTGTAACTTTTCTATTTTGCTTATTATTTCTTGATTTGTTCTTTCCTCTTTTCCATTTTTTTGCTGATCCAAAAGTTATTTGATCCATGACTCAAAAAACCCTAATGTAATCCGTTTAAGAACTACTATGTAAAATTGTGGAATTTGTGAGACGGAATTGAGGTCCACCCTATTTTTCCAAGGTCCACTTAGTTTAAAATTTCTGGCCTTGCCACTGGCTTAGACAAGACAAAACTGAAAAATGATTACTTGACGAGTTTGGTTCCAAAACGCAATAAACAACATTTAAAAAAAATAGTTACAGCCAAAACCAGTATTGTATCTGGTCAGTTTTAAAAAGTAAATTCTTAATTTTACGCAAAATCCAATATCCGCCGTGCTATTCTGTCATTTTTTCTCCCTTCGACAAACACCAGTCCTCCTTCTCTGCAGAATGCAATAAATCTGCTCAAACAATCACAGCATACCATTCCACGCACTCTGGCAGTAGATTTATTTGAACATTTGGCAGACACTTTTATCCAAATAGAAAGATCATAAGCTCTGCAAAATGATATTTTCTTACAGAACAGAGGTAAAGGGCTCATTATAGTTGTGCGTACTTCCTACGCGCTGTAAAAAATTTAGCGAGGTGCACATCAGGCTACGCAGAGGCTACAAATAACCTATGGCGTAGCTACGACATAGACCTTATGCACGATTATAAATATGACTTAACTGAACCTTGGTTCCTTAAAACCCCTCTCAGGACTGCTACAGATTAATAACGCCAAAGGACCTGACTGCATAATGCCTACCTGCCAAGATGTTAAAAGTAAGTTATAAAATAAGAAATGTGTACATCATATATATATATATATATATATATATATATATATATATATATATATATATATATATATATATATATATATATATATATATATATATATATATATATATATATATATGTTAAACATGGCTTTGGAATACAAATGGCTACAGTGAGCAATAATAAGCAATAAATGATGAGATCTAATTGTACTTTGTTGACCAAAGGATTTCTGTTTGACTCAACAAAAAACACACTCAATTTTTTACAATCCTATCTATTGACTTTAAAGGTTACTGTGATAATAAAGTAAAGGCCAGTGCTTCTCTCAAGAGCACCTTGAATAAACAGTGAAATGGTGCTTGTACAAACTGAAATAACTTTTTTGTTTCCTGTCCTTCACCTAGACAGAGAGTGGCTGGTTTGATCCATATCTGAAGTAATGACTCTCTCTTTCAACACCTACCCCCCAGGAAGGTCCTGCTATTCTGACAGTGTGTTATTGACTCGTCTAAGAAAATCAGCAAACATAGAGTAATTGGTGGAGCCCGAGGTTCCCCTCAAGCACCCTTTGACAAGCCAAACATAAATAAAAAGGTGGAAAGTGATGAGAGGGGGCCTGGAGCCACACCAGATGAAGAAAAGCCACACATATCAATGCCACCCCTGCAAGGTACACAATGACTCCTAATTATAAGCTGGAGTTTTAATTAAGAGGAGGCTACACTAATTACAGCTCCTGACAGCGTAGATTGAGCCTGAGATTTCATGTTCTGATTAGGCAGAACTGTCGGAAACTCTTACCGCTGGGGCTGGAGATGATAAAATTACCTGCCCTTCCTCAGCAGGAGCTCTGCTCTTCATCCTCATCTTTAAACTCCTGCGGGCACTCAAATGACACCAGTGAATAACTGTGGAAAGAGCGAGAGATATAGATCATGTAGTGGCATGGCATTTTAATGTGCACTGTGCTGTTAATACTAAATATTCAATGTGTGTGTGTGTGTACCTGGTAATTATCACGTTGTGGGGACCAATTGATAGGAATACCAGTATTTTTGTGACCTTGTGGGGACATTTTGACGTCTCCATGAGGAAACAAGCTTAAAAATCAAACAGAAAGATGTTTCTTGAAAATGTGAAGTAGTAGAGGGGTTTCTGTGATGGGGTTAGGGAATGGGGAACCAGAATGTGTGTGTGTGTGTGTGTGTGTGTGTGTGTGTGTGTGTGTGTGTGTGTGTGTGTGTGTGTGTGTGTGTGTGCACTTACTTATGTCACTTTTGGGGACATTCACCAGAGTACACACCAGTAAACTGAGGACCACCTTGACAATTTAGGACTTTTTTGATGTCCTCATTTGTTTGACTATATAATGGCATTCAGCATGTCCTAAAATGGTGTCCTAACTTAAAATCTCACTTGTCCCAAAAATGCAATTTTACATGATTTGTGTACTCAAAGTGTGTATGCCCCCCCACTAATTTGTGTATAATGCAGCGCCCTCTAGGAGAACTGCACTTCCTGAAAGATACACACTCGGGAGATTCTGACCAATCACAGGCCAGGAAGATTAGGGCCCCATATCGCCCCAATCGGCCATTAAATGAACTGCACATTTTAAATATAATGATAATCTGACCAATCAGAGGCCAAATACGCGATCAGTAGAGATTGCGGAAGATATTATATGAAAGAATGGACACATTATTTACAGTTGTTTAAAATAAACCCTATCAATTTAAAACAGACTAACCTGTATTAATAATCAGGATCTCTTATGATGTGTTTCTCAACTTTGCATCGTATACTCGGTTTCTCTGTCGCGTCTGTGTAAAGATGACCCGTGCAGCCTCTCCCTCGACTCACTCATCGAGTGACTGACAGGACCCGCGGTACAGTAATGCAGGCAGCACGTGTGTTTGTGCTGCGCAGATCGATCGGTTTGTGACATCACAGTTTTGCGAAAGCGATTCAAAAGCACACTCAACCGTCTGTGCTCGCGGTAGTTTGATTTCATAGCCGGACCAATATGCGCAGCGCTGTATAAAATCGATAACAGTTGTTTATTAATGGTGCAGGAACAGTTTAATACAGCGGAGACGGACATTAGGCTTTAAAGGAAACATTTCTTTCTAAAAGTAAAGTGGTATGTTTACATTTAATGCAGTAGGTGTCATTACAATGTTTTTGTTTATTTAATTAAATATATATGACACAACGCTTACGAAAATTAACCATGGTTTTACTACAGTTAAACAAAAACAAATAGTAAACCATGGTAACCACAAAATAACCATGGTTGTTGATAACCAAAAACTATAATTTGTTAGTGTAGTAAAACCATGCTTTTGCTGATAGTAATCATTACCCCAAAAAACATGATTAATACACTTTTAACACAATAAAACCATGGTTAATTTTCGTAAGGAAAATATGTTAAAACATGAGGAATTGTGTGCTTTTTGTTGCAGTTTGATTGGTTTGAATATTTTTTCCTTCTTTATGTTTAGTTTGAATAAAATCGATCTCTGACCATTCTGTTTAATTCAGATGGCTAAGCAGACTGTAGCCCAATCCCCACTCCACACAGTAAGCACAGCAAACATCACCTCATGGCATCAGATAGTGATTTATAATATAATCATAGAAACAATCATAATCCTCATGCCATATTTCATCATTAATCATTATATTCAGTTTCTAGAATAAGAATAAATGTGTATTTTCAGTTTATTAACTAAAAGCTCTAAAAACAATCACAAATCAAGATGAAGTTTATATGATTTTTATAATTATATAGCTGGAATTCAAAGAAGTAAAGTTAGCAGTTTGTCAGTCAGTGATTTCATGCTTTCCACCACATGTCACATCAGACTTTACAACACATATAGCCTACAATTCTCATTCAGAAATAAAGTCATATAAGCTGTTTGTTTAGAGAACTGTATCATTTAATTTAAAAGGTGCAGTCCTCTGAAGTAAAGTTAGTAGTTTGTCAGTCAGTGATTTTAGGCCTCACATGTCTAAACGCCCTTCCCCCGACATCACAGTAGCACATCAGACTTTACAAAACACATATACAATTCTCATTCAGAAATTAAGTCATATAAGCTGTTTGTTTAGAGAACTTGATCATTTAATTTAAAAGGTGCAGTCCTCTGAAGTAAAGTTAGCAGTTTGTCAGTCAGTGATTTCAGGCCTCACATGTCTAAGCGCCCTTCCCCCGACATCACAGTAGCACATCAGACTTTACAACACAATTCTCATTCAGAAATAAAGTCATATAAGCTGTTTGTTTAGAGAACTTGATCATTTAATTTAAAAGGTGCAGTCCTCTGAAGTAAAGTTAGCAGTTTGTCAGTCAGTGATTTCAGGCCTCACATGTCTAAGCGCCCTTCCCCCGACATCACAGTAGCACATCAGACTTTACAACACAATTCTCATCCAGAAATAAAGTCTCATAAGCTGTTTGTTTAGAGAACTGTATCATTTAATTTAAAAGGTGCAGTCCTCTGAAGTAAAGTTAGCAGTTTGTCAGTCAGTGATTTCAGGCCTCACATGTCTAAGCGCCCTTCCCCCGACATCACAGTAGCACATCAGACTTTACAACACATATACAATTCTCATTCAGAAATAAAGTCATATAAGCTGTTTGTTTAGAGAACTGTATCATTTAATTTAAAAGGTGCAGTCCTCTGAAGTAAAGTTAGCAGTTTGTCAGTCAGTGATTTCAGGCCTCACATGTCTAAACGCCCTTCCCCCGACATCACAGTAGCACATCAGACTTTACAATACAATTCTCATTCAGAAATAAAGTCATAAGCTGTTTGTTTAGAGAACTGTATCATTTAATTTAAAAGGTGCAGTCCTCTGAGTTAGCAGTTTGTCAGTCAGTGATTTGAAGCAGTTTGTCAGTCAGTGATTTCAGGCCTCACATGTCCAAGCGCCCTTCCCCCGACATCACAGTAGCACATCAGACTTTACAACACATATACAATTCTCATTCAGAAATAAAGTCATATAAGCTGTTTGTTTAGAGAACTGTATCATTTAATTTAAAAGGTGCAGTCCTCTGAAGTAAAGTTAGCAGTTTGTCAGTCAGTGATTTTAGGCCTCACATGTCTAAGCGCCCTTCCCCCGACATCACAGTAGCACATCAGACTTTACAACACATATACAATTCTCATTCAGAAATAAAGTCATCATAAGCTGTTTGTTTAGAGAACTGTATCATTTAATTTAAAAGGTGCAGTCCTCTGAGTTAGCAGTTTGTCAGTCAGTGATTTCAGGCCTCACATGTCTAAGCGCCCTTCCCCCGACATCACAGTAGCACATCAGACTTTACAACACATATACAATTCTCATTCAGAAATAAAGTCATATAAGCTGTTTGTTTAGAGAACTGTATCATTTAATTTAAAAGGTGCAGTCCTCTGAAGTAAAGTTAGCAGTTTGTCAGTCAGTGATTTCAGGCCTCACATGTCTAAACACCCTTCCCCCGACATCACAGTAGCACATCAGACTTTACAACACATATACAATTCTCATTCAGAAATAAAGTCATATAAGCTGTTTGTTTAGAGAACTGTATCATTTAATTTAAAAGGTGCAGTCCTCTGAAGTAAAGTTAGCAGTTTGTCAGTCAGTGATTTCAGGCCTCACATGTCTAAACGCCCTTCCCCCGACATCACAGTAGCACATCAGACTTTACAATACAATTCTCATTCAGAAATAAAGTCATAAGCTGTTTGTTTAGAGAACTTTATCATTTAATTTAAAAGGTGCAGTCCACTGAAGTAAAGTTAGCAGTTTGTCAGTTAGTGATTTCAGGCCTCACATGTCTAAACGCCCTTCCCCCGACATCACAGTAGCACATCAGACTTTACAACACATATACAATTCTCATTCAGAAATAAAGTCATATAAGCTGTTTGTTAGAGAACTGTATCATTTAATTTAAAAGGTGCAGTCCACTGAAGTAAAGTTAGCAGTTTGTCAGTCAGTGATTTCAGGCCTCACATGTCTAAACGCCCTTCCCCCGACATCACAGTAGCACATCAGACTTTACAATACAATTCTCATTCAGAAATAAAGTCATATAAGCTGTTTGTTTAGAGAACTGTATAATTTAATTTAAAAGGTGCAGTCCACTGAAGTAAAGTTAGCAGTTTGTCAGTCAGTGATTTCAGGCCTCACATGTCTAAACGCCCTTCCCCCGACATCACAGTAGCACATCAGACTTTACAACACATATACAATTCTCATTCAGAAATAAAGTCATATAAGCTGTTTGTTTAGAGAACTTGATCATTTAATTTAAAAGGTGCAGTCCACTGAAGTAAAGTTAGCAGTTTGTCAGTCAGTGATTTCAGGCCTCACATGTCTAAGCGCCCTTCCCCCGACATCACAGTAGCACATCAGACTTTACAACACATATACAATTCTCATTCAGAAATAAAGTCATATAAGCGGTTTGTTAGAGAACTGTATCATTTAATTTAAAAGGTGCAGTCCTCTGAAGTAAAGTTAGCAGTTTGTCAGTCAGTGATTTTAGGCCTCACATGTCTAAGCGCCCTTCCCCCGACATCACAGTAGCACATCAGACTTTACAACACATATACAATTCTCATTCAGAAATAAAGTCATATAAGCTGTTTGTTAGAGAACTGTATCATTTAATTTAAAAGGTGCAGTCCTCTGAAGTAAAGTTAGCATTGCCAGTCAGTGATTTTAGGCCTCACATGTCTAAGCGCCCTTCCCCCGACATCACAGTAGCACATCAGACTTTACAACACATATACAATTCTCATTCAGAAATAAAGTCATATAAGCTGTTTGTTAGAGAACTTGATCATTTAATTTAAAAGGTGCAGTCCACTGAAGTAAAGTTAGCAGGGTCAGCCAGTGATTTCAGGCCTCACATGTCTAAACGCCCTTCCCCCGACATCACAGTAGCACATCAGACTTTACAACACATATACAATTCTCATTCAGAAATAAAGTCATATAAGCTGTTTGTTTAGAGAACTGTATCATTTAATTTAAAAGGTGCAGTCCTCTGAAGTAAAGTTAGCAGTTTGTCAGTCAGTGATTTCAGGCCTCACATGTCTAAGCACCCTTCCCCCGACATCACAGTAGCACATCAGACTTTACAACACATATACAATTCTCATTCAGAAATAAAGTCATATAAGCTGTTTGTTAGAGAACTTGATCATTTAATTTAAAAGGTGCAGTCCACTGAAGTAAAGTTAGCAGTTTGTCAGTCAGTGATTTCAGGCCTCACATGTCTAAACGCCCTTCCCCCGACATCACAGTAGCACATCAGACTTTACAACACATATACAATTCTCATTCAGAAATAAAGTCATATAAGCTGTTTGTTAGAGAACTGTATCATTTAATTTAAAAGGTGCAGTCCTCTGAAGTAAAGTTAGCAGTTTGTCAGTCAGTGATTTCAGGCCTCACATGTCTAAGCGCCCTTCCCCCGACATCACAGTAGCACATCAGACTTTACAACACATATACAATTCTCATTCAGAAATAAAGTCATATAAGCTGTTTGTTAGAGAACTGTATCATTTAATTTAAAAGGTGCAGTCCTCTGAAGTAAAGTTAGCAGTTTGTCAGTCAGTGATTTTAGGCCTCACATGTCTAAGCGCCCTTCCCCCGACATCACAGTAGCACATCAGACTTTACAACACATATACAATTCTCATTCAGAAATAAAGTCATATAAGCTGTTTGTTAGAGAACTGTATCATTTAATTTAAAAGGTGCAGTCCTCTGAAGTAAAGTTAGTAGTTTGTCAGTCAGTGATTTTAGGCCTCACATGTCTAAACGCCCTTCCCCCGACATCACAGTAGCACATCAGACTTTACAACACATATACAATTCTCATTCAGAAATTAAGTCATATAAGCTGTTTGTTTAGAGAACTTGATCATTTAATTTAAAAGGTGCAGTCCTCTGAAGTAAAGTTAGCAGTTTGTCAGTCAGTGATTTCAGGCCTCACATGTCTAAACGCCCTTCCCCCGACATCACAGTAGCACATCAGACTTTACAACACATATACAATTCTCATTCAGAAATAAAGTCATATAAGCTGTTTGTTTAGAGAACTGTATCATTTAATTTAAAAGGTGCAGTCCTCTGAAGTAAAGTTAGCAGTTTGTCAGTCAGTGATTTCAGGCCTCACATGTCTAAACACCCTTCCCCCGACATCACAGTAGCACATCAGACTTTACAACACATATACAATTCTCATTCAGAAATAAAGTCATATAAGCTGTTTGTTTAGAGAACTGTATAATTTAATTTAAAAGGTGCAGTCCACTGAAGTAAAGTTAGCAGTTTGTCAGTCAGTGATTTCAGGCCTCACATGTCTAAACGCCCTTCCCCCGACATCACAGTAGCACATCAGACTTTACAACACATATACAATTCTCATTCAGAAATAAAGTCATATAAGCTGTTTGTTAGAGAACTGTATCATTTAATTTAAAAGGTGCAGTCCTCTGAAGTAAAGTTAGTAGTTTGTCAGTCAGTGATATAGGCCTCACATGTCTAAGCGCCCTTCCCCCGACATCACAGTAGCACATCAGACTTTACAATACAATTCTCATTCAGAAATAAAGTCATAAGCTGTTTGTTTAGAGAACTTTATCATTTAATTTAAAAGGTGCAGTCCACTGAAGTAAAGTTAGCAGTTTGTCAGTCAGTGATTTCAGGCCTCACATGTCCAAGCGCCCTTCCCCCGACATCACAGTAGCACATCAGACTTTACAACACATATACAATTCTCATTCAGAAATAAAGTCATATAACCTGTTTGTTTTTAGTAATTTATCATTTAATTTTAAATGTGCAGTCCTCTGAAGTAAAGTTAGCAGTTTGTCAGTCAGTGATTTCAGGCCTCACATGTCTAAACGCCCTTCCCCCGACATCACAGTAGAACATCAGACTTTACAACACATATAAAAATCTCATTCAGAAATATAGTCATATAAGCTGTTTGTTAGAGAACTTGATCATTTAATTTAAAAGGTGCAGTCCTCTGAAGTAAAGTTAGCAGTTTGTCAGTCAGTGATTTCAGGCCTCACATGTCTAAACACCCTTCCCCCGACATCACAGTAGCACATCAGACTTTACAATACAATTCTCATTCAGAAATAAAGTCATATAAGCTGTTTGTTTAGAGAACTTGATCATTTAATTTAAAAGGTGCAGTCCACTGAAGTAAAGTTAGCAGTTTGTCAGTCAGTGATTTCAGGCCTCACATGTCTAAACGCCCTTCCCCCGACATCACAGTAGCACATCAGACTTTACAACACATATACAATTCTCATTCAGAAATAAAGTCATATAAGCTGTTTGTTTAGAGAACTTTATCATTTAATTTAAAAGGTGCAGTCCACTGAAGTAAAGTTAGCAGGGTCAGCCAGTGATTATGTTTACATGGACAGTAGTAATCTAATTACTGACCTTATTCTAAATAATACAGTATTCAAATTAAGGTGTTTACATAAAATGCTTTTAATGCTTTCATGTTCCCATTTTACATGTTATAGAATAAATCCATTAATCGCAGACATTATTACATCCCCATGTTACTCCTGAACAACATAAAGTTCATAGTTGTTGTGATACTATATTATTTTTTTATTTTAAATATTACGAAAGCTTAAAGTGCAGTTAATTATTTGTTATATGTGTTAGATGTAGGGTTGCTAACTTTGTCACCCTCACCAAATACAGGACAAAAGGTGGTCTGCTGCAGCAGTGCAGGCATGGTTTTGTTTGTATACAGTGTATTTTGTCCAAATGATAGCTAATCCCTTAATTAAAATTGTATAATAACTCTTATGCCTTGGCAACATACAATGGGTTTATTAACAGTTTGTTGGTACAGCAGGTACTTTTAACACAGTCCTTAAATTGAACCATTACCGTATAACGCTGCTGAAAAAAAAACAGCATCAAACCAGCATGGACCAGCATGGGAATTATGCTGGTCTATGCTGGTTTAGCTGGTGGTCACAGCATACCAGCACCAAAACACAACATATGCTGGTATGACCAGCATGGGATGCTGGTGCTAATGCTGGTTTAGCTGGTGCTAATGCTGGTTTGGTGCTGGTTTAGCTGGTGCTAATGCTGGTGCTGATGCTGGTTTGATGCTGGTTTAGCTGGTGTTCACTAGCAAACCAGCACCAAAACACAACATATGCTGGTCTTGCTGGTATGCTGTTTTTTTCAGCAGGGAAGACAAAACAGTTGTTACTTCTGCACTAAGGGTAATTAAACGTTATCCCCTTCATGTTCATCTTACATGTGACAAACTAAAACTAACATAGATTCAATGATTCTGTGAGCTGTAGTTTTGCAGAGTCAACTTCAAATACTTTAATTAAAACACACAGGATGTGAATTAGAAGTGTGAGAATGTCCAAGCAAAGTTGGAAATGTTTTGTTGGGGCCTTTAAGATCGATTTATTACGCAGGTCTGGATCAGTGATCTCTTTGTAATTGAGACTGAGCATTTTAATTATGAAGATCTTTGCACAAATAATAAAAGGATAACATGATATCATATTATATGACCCCCTTTAGCGTATACTGATTGTGTTTGAGATTATTCTCAAGTGTTCAGCACTGCTTGCTAGTTGTTTGACTTCATGCAGTGCCGCATGAACAGACAGGCGGATGACATCAAAGTACCGCGAGAGCATTTCGATAGCAGTCCACTTTGTCTGAATTCTCAAATCACTCTTGTTGGATTTTGTCGTCATCTGCTTCTCAGTTGTTGTGGAGCCACTGTTTAGATCAACGTAGCAGTCAAAAACAAGACATGGGAGGTCACATACAGGACTAAAATCAATGAGACCCAAAATACGGACATGCCGACTAATACGGGACAGTTGGAAACCTAGCTAGAGGGCCTTTCCTGCTTGAAGCCATCTGTTTACAGCCAAACGGTTGACCACTGTGTGTGTATATGTGTCCTGTCACAAAACTCCCACACAACGTTAGTATTGTGATTGAAGTGTGTAGGTCATGATGCACTTTGATAATGAAGCTAAAATATGAATATGAATTTGATTTGTGTTTACTTTGATTATGACTTTAGCCAAATAAGAGTAATTAAAAACCACTGTTTACATCTTAGTTTTGCAGTTGTTTTATTTGAATATTGTTGTGCATGTAAACATTGAAACCCACTTGTTTGAGCCACGGATGCTCCACATCAGAGCAGCACATCAAACTGCTAACTACACAACCAGAAGAAATGAACAGGAGATTTAGTGTCATTTGAGGTTATCAACATATAAACATGCTTTTCACACTGGAAAAGTTAACACCAGGTTATTCTAAACCCCGGGTTAACGGACTCCTGGGTTATCTGTTTCACGTGTCACACTGTTCGTGCTTAACCAGGGGTTAAGAGATAACCCTGGGTATTCATAATCTGAAGTTACACTTTGTGTATTCCTAAACCCTAGGTCAGGTGTCTAAAACCCTGCTCATACACCTGTCTGTAATTATCAAACAACCCTGAACACCTTCTGTTTCAGCTGTGTTCAATTTGGGTCAAAAGTTATTATATTATATTTTTTACTTGTTTAAAAAAGCTTTGTTGCATGTTTAATTTTTATTAGGTAATAAAAAAGACAGTCCAATAAGATATTGTAGGTGGAGCAGTAAATGTTCTCAAGAAACAGAGCTTTCATTAAGCTGTTTTGTTGTATGTATTAAATGTTTTTAAAAGTACATTCCATCAATTAATTTCCATGTGGATTTGTCAACATTTAGAGGAATCTCTCAGTAAATAGCAGTTGTTTTGGACAGTAGCACGAGGTGCTGTGCTGATCCCCTTGTCTGTAGCGTAACAGCAAAAACACTATGCTGTGTTCATACAGCGCTGCGCAGATCGAACAAGATATGACATCACAGTACCGCGAGATCAAACTTTATCAATACGTGCTCGAATCGCTCACGCGATATTTCAACGTGACATCCTTTCGGCCTTCCTATCAACGACACTTTTACTACGCAAGTCAGCAGCAGTGGATTCGTTTCCCTGGAAATGCAGACACGTGATAATGACATCACCGCTGTTAGCACCAATTTCCCGCGAAGCAGACTACACGCGCTCATTATAGGAGGAAAGGTGAGTTCAGTCCTATGTATAATAACATATTTTTGCAAAATATGAAAGATAAGCAGGATTAACATATGATTTGTGAAATATTTTATCTTATTTGACGGTTTGTGGTCAAAAATATTATCTTCCTGAGTAGCCTATAATGATATTGGCATTGGTCAGTAAACAAACATTCGGTTTCAGAGTAACTTAACTTACTTTACTGATCTATTAATGTTGTCCATAAACGACTAAGTGCTTAGTAAAATTATGTGAAATAGCAGTAATAGATTGGGTAATTAGTAATTAATTCTTATTGTTTAATCTAAGTTTCAATCATGCGATTTTCTTATCATGCACAGTGGCACGAATAGCCACAGATATCTTTAAAGATTTTAAGTTGTGTATCTAAGTTAACTACAGTTGTGTATGTATGTATGTGTGTGTGTGTATATATCTAAGATATATGTATATTTACAAAAGTATACATGCATATACATAAGTTAGATACATATGTTATACCATTTGTTGGCTATTTGGGTAAACAATATTAGCAATCTTAATATTATGGTTGATTAATCGATTGATTAATTTAATTATTTTCAGTCATTGCATGTCACTGCAGTCGCCATGATGCTGGGTATACCAAGGCAGAAAAAACGAAAAAGACCTCAACAGGATGCTGAGCATCACATTACTTGCAAAACAGACAAGCCTGAGCTTTATGAGCAAGTTATCAGCAAATATAAAGGTAAGATAAATTCTGTAGTATAGACGGTTTTCTTTCATGTACGCAAATGTAAGTTGCAAAGCATAGTTTATTTGTATGTGCATACAGACTTTTGATGCATGCGCATTGCGACAAAATGCAACACATCGCCTGGGCTACCTACTTCAAAATCCGTCAGTGAATGCATGATGGAAATTGTGTCACGTGCACTCTACATGGACTCTTGTGATAGATCCTGCTGACTTAAAGGGGCAATGAATCTGTCGATTTTATTGTTTTACTACTGTTGTCTGATATCTACTGTTCAAGTGGTTTTTCCATTCAAAAACATCAAAGGCAATAAGTAATAGGTTAGTTTGTAACATGGATTAGTTGCTCTCTGGATAATGGTTCGTTTAAAGGGGGGGCCGCAGTGAAGACCTGGACGTAAACGCCCACTGCTATGATCCCCGTCATTACATGTGGGGAAATGTTTTAAAAACATTGATGTGTAAAAATAGCAGCCGAACACAAATATGTTTGAGCCACAAAAGATTCTGGGTGCTAAAGATGATACCCATAAATGACAATACGTATAGTAAAGTATAAACAAAACTATAAACTCAACGTGACTAAATTACCATAAACAACACAAGTAAGCACGCATCAGAATCTAAACCACGGCTGATAAGTCCTTATCACTAACTTTGTATATTTCTATTGTGCTTGTGAGGTTGCTCTTACATACACATAACGTTACATACCACAGTTATGATAAAAAAGCTTTGTTGAGTGTTGGACCTTACAAATGCGACTTGCCTAAATTACCGTATACAACACAGTAAGCAGGCATCAGAATCTAAATTAGGGCTGGTAAGTTCTTCCTTATCACTAACTTTGTATATTTCTATCGTTATATTACAGTCATATTGTTAAGTGTTGCACCTTTATTAATGGTTTAATTTTTTTAGTAAATTAAAACAGTAAAATATACGTGTTTAGACACTGATGTTACAACAGGACATATCAAGCGATCTTTTACTAAACAGTAGTGACGCGTAGTAACTTAAAGTAAAATGTATTACTCACTGTGTATACTGTTGTGTCATTCCTGCCAGATGCAATATTACTGGTGCTTTTAATCACAGTTTCTCTGCAAATCCAGCACCGACTCATGGCTTCTTTACAAATGAATCCGTGGTACACATAGTAAACAAACACTCCCCACCCAAGCTGGAACTTCTTCAAAAACCAACTTTAACCACGCATTCCTAATGTTATGTTCCAAGCCTCCGTTAAACAACGTCTGTGTTCTTCCCATAGACGGTTCTTCCACAACCGAACACTTTGTTGGGTACTTATAACAGATCACCACGTAAAAATAAAAGGAAACATGTTTTCAAAAGTCATTTTGGTTACATTTGGCAATCTTTAAAGACATGTTTACTAGGGGTGGCACGGTTCACAAAACCCTCGGTTCGGTTCGTATCACGGTTTAATGGCCACAGTTCTCGGTTCTGTACGGTTCTTGTTGTTATTTTTACTTTTAATTTTTAACACTCCAGAAATGTATTATCTTATTAATGTAGTAATTATCCATAATTTAGGATACATTATTAAAAAAGTTATATCATGTAATCATGCACAAACTGAATTTGACTTTAAGCACATTATTGGGACCCTCTCTTTTTTTGGCAAAAAAGGAGAATGTGTATATCCATCTTATGTGCCTTTTTAGCACACAAAGATAACTTGCATTTATCAAACTGCCAACTTCAGTGTAGCTTTAAGATTTATCACTGAGAGGCTGCTTAAATACTGCAGAGAGTATATGTGGACGAGAGAGAAACACAACGTTTACACCTGTAATATTTAAATCCGTCTCTTTTTTCCACCGTCTTCCTTTTCTCTCCCACTTGCCATTTCTACATGTAACATAACCTGCAGCACTCACTCTCCACAACAGTCAACTTTTCTTTCGCGAAAGGGAAACACGCCATCTGAGGCAAGGTCACATACAGGGCACGAGGCTATTGCGCATGCCATGAACCGTGCGACGCACACACGCTCCGAACTGAACGGTTCGGATTTTTTTCATGAACCGTGCCACCCCTAATGTTTACTGATTGTTGAGACACTGCATGGTTTGCTTTACCCCTGACCCACACATGTCACGCAAAGCTGTGGACAGGGCTACAAAAGTGGTCATTGTATATTGGTTTGGGGAGGTGTTTCAATTCTACTCTGACATCATATTTCAGCACATTCCTGAATAGACCATTTTCCTGGCTTGGTGCAAAAAACTGTTATATTTCAATAGCCATACGTTTTCAAATTTGTGATGTTCATTTAAGTATGATGACCTCTTATATAACAAATTATCAAGGTAAAATGTATTGTTTTACTCCTTTTAATCCAGCCGACAACAACAAAATGAAAGATCCAACTAGGGCAATGTCCAAATTTGTTGGATACCACAGATAAAACTTCAGATCTAGTAATTTTTATTATTGTTTTTGGATAAGAGCTCATGAAAATAATAATTAACTTTAAAGGAACATCAGAACTTACTGGTATTTTTTTCTTTTTAGGACGTGGAGTTTTCACCACTGAAGCATTTTTTAGAGGTGATTTTGTCCTTGAATACAGAGGTGAACTTCTGACTTCAGAGGAGAGCCTTGATCGATCTGAACTCTACAATGACGTTGAGAACACATTCTTGTTTGATTTTCAGTGGCATGGCAAAAATTGGTGGTGAGTATAGAGTTGTCTTGAAGTAATAGGGCGGTTAAGGGTTAGTTCACCAAAACTCCTGTGGCCGGTTGCATAAAACTTTAAGACTAGTCTTTAAAGTTAGTCATGAATTTTTTTCTTCAAGACTGATCATAACTGTTTTAAGTATGTTACATAGAAAGGTAGATTGGTCTAATTTAAATCCAAATAATAAGACTGATTAGCCCTAACTAATTGCTAGTTAGTCAGAATAATTCTTAAGACGCAGTCTTAATGTCACGGCTATGTTTATGCAACCGGCCCCTGGGTCCTGGTGATCCTCGTCTCTGCACATTTGGTATGACGCACTCAGTACCCAGCTGATGATTTTTATTGTGTGTAAAAAAGCAGAAACAAAGGGGCAGTTTACCATACAGGGTTTAGATTAATCCAGGACTAGGGCTTAGTAATATTAGGACATTTTACAAAAAAATTTGCTGTGCATCTTGTGATAAAAACAGTGTCACTGATATGTTAAAGAGCACCTATTGTTTTTAAATGTCCTCTGGTGTTTAAGTGTGTATTTGTACATGTTAACAATATGCAAAAGTTACAAGCCCAAAAGTAAACCATGACGCGAGTTATCGTCTCCAACGTAAAGCTCTTTTCTTGGATTACAACAAACACACGGATTGTAGGCAAAAGGTTTACTTCCTGGGATTGGTGATGTAGACAAGACCGACATTATCATAATTCATCCTGCTTCGAACTCAACCTGTAAGTTAACTCCTGTAACTTCTGTTAGTAACTGAATCTTTCAATCATGGTAAGAAGTCTC
Organism: Misgurnus anguillicaudatus; assembly: GCF_027580225.2. Taxonomy (NCBI): domain Eukaryota; kingdom Metazoa; phylum Chordata; class Actinopteri; order Cypriniformes; family Cobitidae; genus Misgurnus; species Misgurnus anguillicaudatus. The sequence goes on along the minus strand of NC_073346.2, from coordinate 4,756,334 downwards.
ACGTTTCCAGCTGACAGAGCTAATCAGACCAATCACAACATACAGATTAGCTGACCAATTAGGCACACAGCTTTTCAAATCAGTGCGTTTCAGGAAGAGAGTTAAATCTGGAAATACAAAAATAAACCTTATGTGGAAAATAATGTGTTTTTTAACCATAAACCACATGAACACATTATATTATACCAAATACACAAAATAATATTGTTTTTTTAGAAATGAAATAGGCGCTCTCTAAGATATCTCAGTGAAAGCTGTTTTCTGTTCAGACAATTCAAACTTGTATTCAAGTCTGCGAATAGACTTTAGCCCTGTTCAGGAATCTGCCCCAAAATTTGTAGAGCAGACCATATAACCAGACCCACTGATGTAAAATGCCTTAAAGCCCAAAAAACTCATTTTGATTTCATGTAGTTGTTAAGATATGTTTACAGAAGTTACTCTTACGAGGTACAGGCATAAAGGAAACAACTGCTGTACAAGATTACAAATCAGTCTCTTATGCTTGGTGGTATTTTTATGTATTTATAGCATGGATGCATCCAAGGAAGATGGGTCCTTGGGAAGACTTGTAAATGATGAGCACAGAAATCCTACATGCAAAATAAGAACTGTTGAAGTGAACAAAAAACCTCATCTGTGTCTTTTTGCTGTACGAGATATCCAACCAGGAGAAGAAATCACTTACAGTTATGGAGATTCAGATTGGCCTTGGCGAGCTAAGGTACTGTCAAGTATATCCTAAGAATCTTTAACAATATTTCATGATGACATTTTTCTCTTATGCTGATTTGATACCATATGATTGTGTTCTCATATTTCTCAAATCTTTCATTTAGGTATCATCAACAGAATCCAGTGATAAAAGCCCAGTCAGCAGTTTGGATTTGCAGAAATTGGTAAGTACACAAAACATCTATATTCGGGTTCTATACAGTCATGTGGGAAACTAGCAATTTGAGAGGTTTTTGACATATTGGACAAGCATTTAATCCTCTGTGAAACAATGCCACAACTTTTAAATCGTGCATTTTTTCAGTAAACGTATTCTTGTTTGTTTTTTTAAACAGAGGAATACTGACAGATTTAAAAAGTAGGTTCAGCTAAAGTTACTGTAGGACAGATGAACGTGTACCTTATATTACTGCATCTCACTGTCTTTTATACATCACAGTATAAAACAAAACCATACAAAAGCTTAGCAAATACAGTACAAAATTTACCCCCTAACTCTTCTTTTCTGACTTTCAGTTCCATCAGGCTCCTCCTGTTTCCTCATCTGCCCTGTATAAGGTGTACATCAATGAACCACATAAGCAAGTTGAGCCACAACAGTCAGGCAAAGCAAGTACATCAGAGAATAAAATGGTAACCATTCTATACATGCAGAAAGTATCTTAGGCCGTTTACTTCATCAGATAACTAGTTACACTATATGGACAAAAGTATTGGACGGCAACTTCTAGTGAACACATTTAACTACTCATTTCTGTGAGCACAAATCTTAATGCTACAGTATATAATGATATTTTCCAAAATTGTGTGTGTCTAATTTTATAGCAGCAGTTCGGGCAGAGCTCTTTTCTATTCAAACATGACAATGGCCCCACAATCGATTTTGTATTTTAAAGACATTCAAGTCTTTAATAAATCACAACAGTCGTTATGTAACAAAATGATGGTTTGCGCTGGCACAAGCTGTTAGTAAATCTGGCCCATAGACCCTTCTTACTTTATGTGCTATATCTTTTCTAACAGATTTATGGGTTTCCTTATTTAGTTTACTAAACTAAATTTATTTGGCTTGCTCTTAAAGGAATAGTCTACTCATTTTCAATATTAAACTATGTTATTACCTTAACTAAGAATTGTTGATACATCCCTCTATCATCTGTGTGCGTGCACGTAAGCGCTGGAGCGCGTTGCGACATTTCGTTCCATTCATTCAATGGTACCAATCAGAGATAAAGTTAGAAGTGAGCAAACACATCAACGTTTTTCCTGTTTAAAACGAGTAGTTATACGAGCAAGTTTGGTGGTACAAAATAAAACGTAGCACTTTTCTAAGCGGATTTAAAAGAGGAACTATATTTTATGGCGTAATAGCACTTTTGGGAGTACTTCGACTCGCCTGAAAAGTCCGCTCCCCTTCTCACTCTCATAATGGGAGAGGGAGGGTGTTACTGCGCCGAGTCGAAGTACTCCCAAAAGTGCTATTACGCCATAAAATATAGTTCCTCTTTTAAATCCGCTTAGAAAAGCGCTACGTTTTATTTTGTACCACCAAACTTGCTCGTATAACTACTCGTCTTAAATAGGAAAAACGTTGATGTGTTTGGTCACTTCTAACTTTATCTCTAAATGGTACCATTGAATGAATGGGGCTAAGCTAAATGCTATCAAAGTGTCGCAACGCGCTCCAGCGCTTACGTGCACGCACACAGATGATAGAGGGATGTATCAACAATTCTTAGTTAAGGTAATAACATAGTTTAATATTGAAAATGAGTAGACTATTCCTTTAATCTAAACCAGAGCACTTGAAATTAAGCAATATTTTATATTTACTTTTTGTTTTCTATATTTTTGATTGGTTTTGCCTAATGTCTTTGAGTGTCACAGCTTTTAACATTATGTACATTTTACTTTTATTTTAAGTTTAATACCTTTTCATATATCCTCAGAAACTCAAAGATTGCCATGAGCGCTTTAACAGAGCACAAATTAAAACGATAACATCTGCCATAGAGCCATCACAAGAATATTTCATGGTGAGTAATATTTGGATATGATCATCACATTACTTAATTAGCACCTCAGTCAATTAAGACTTTATTATTTAAAGTGTTAATAGTCGTTGAACAGTTTCCATGCTGCTTTTATTTTTAACTTTTTTTCAATTATACTTTTAAAGTTACAGACAGTATTATAGCATACACATTTAATGCACCGTCTTAGGCACCCTGTGCAATGTCTACCTCTGTAAAAGCCTTATTGCCCTCATACCCTTCTCCTTCTCCTGTGCAGCCCTCATCACCTGTGATGACCACATCATCTTTCTCTGCACTTGTGCAGCCCTCATCACCTGTGAAGACCACATCATCGTCCTCTTCTCCTGTGCAGCCCTCATCACCTGTGAAGACCACATCATCGTCCTCTGCACTTGTGCAGCCCTCATCACCTGTGAAGACCACATCATCGTCCTCTGCACTTGTGCAGCCCTCATCACCTGTGAAGACCACATCATCGTCCTCTTCTCCTGTGCAGCCCTCATCACCTGTGAAGACCACATCATCTTCCTCTGCACTTGTGCAGCCCTCATCATCTGTGATGACCACATCATCGTCCTCTACTCCTGTGCAGCCCTCATCACCTGTGATGACCACATCATCGTCCTCTGCACTTGTGCAGCCCTCATCACCTGTGAAGACCACATCATCGTCCTCTGCACTTGTGCAGCCCTCATCATCTGTGATGACCACATCATCGTCCTCTACTCCTGTGCAGCCCTCATCACCTGTGATGACCACATCATCGTCCTCTGCACTTGTGCAGCCCTCATCACCTGTGAAGACCACATCATCGTCCTCTGCACTTGTGCAGCCCTCATCATCTGTGATGACCACATCATCGTCCTCTTCTCCTGTGCATCCCTCTACACCCTTGCCCTGTGCTGCTTCCACCCCTGTGATTTCCTCATCACAGGTGTCTGAGACACTATCTTTAATGGAGGTGGGTAATTGAGATTAGTAAGAACTGTTTAATGTGAATTCACAGACCTAATATTATTATCATCTATGTCATGGTGCAAAAAGATTTTATGATACAGTTGTATTGTACAGAGTTTCTGTTTGTGATTATCAAACCGTGCCAAGTGTGCCATCTACTAAGGCCTTGTTTGCTAAGCTACAGTTTGAAATATATCTAGTTGAAATAACTGTTTTTTGCTCTTAAGTGTTTTATTTTTTAAATTATTATTATTTACATTTAATTATTATATACAATTTTATGTACATTAGTTTTGTTTGTTCTTTTTTCAGATGCACTCATTAAGGCAATCAAGAAAAAGACAGGTTTGTAATTAACCATGCACTTTATATGCTTAAATGAGTTCCTCTTGTTGAAAATCAGTTGGATTCTGGCAGTTGTCTATCCCATTAAGCAAGTTTTTAAACATTTAGTTAAAGAAATAATTTTGCATGATTTAAGTAAGTGTAACATTTTTCTCATTTAGTATTCTGGGAGTGCCTACAGTGATTCAGATGTTACGGACTACAGTGATGTTGACTACATACCCCAGATCAGCTCAGATGAATCAGATGGAAGTGCTTCTGGACAAAGCAAGGCTGAAAGAAGTTCAGATGGATCAAACAATAAGTCTGAATGTAGTGATCCTAGACCCAACAAACGTTTAAGACATACTAAATCAACCCTTTCAAAAAGGAAAGCTGAAGAGGCAGGTAGTTCATCTGCCAAATGTATGACAGCAGTGTCATCAAAAAGGATGAAATGCCAAACTGAAGAGACCGAAACCTCATCTGACAAAAAGACTTTGGTTCAGTCAATGCCATCACCACAAAAAAAGAGCAGGTCATATAACAAAAAACAGTATTGCCTTTATTGCTCTAAGCCATATGCAAAAATGGCAAGACACCTTGAGTTTGTACATCGCAATGAAGTAGAGGTTGCAAAGGCTGTAGCTTTCCCAAAACGTTCCAAAGAACGAAGAGTCCAGTTAAACCTTCTTAGAAAAAAGGGCAACTTTGCTCACAACACAGATGTGGTGAGAAAAGGGGAAGGTGAGATGATTGCCTGCTACCGTCCAAAAAAGTGCAAAAACCCCAAAGAATTTATCCACTGTATTCACTGTCAAGGCCTTTACAACAAGCTCAGCCTATGGAAACACATTAAAAACTGTCCACTTAAACCGAAGGATGATGATGCTCAGGGCAGAAAAAGAGTAAGATCTCTTTGTGCCCTAAAAACACCTGTTGGCTTAGAGGTGAGTAAAGGTTTCAAGAAAGTACTTTCCCTGATGAACTATGACGAAGTTTCAAGGGTGATTCATAGTGACAGATGCATCATGCAACTGGGAGAGCACATGTTTAACAGGATGGGATCTGATGTGACCAAACATGACTACATCCGACAGAAAATGAGAGAAGTTGGCAGACTTCTTCTTGAAGCAAGAAGGATAACCCCACTGAAAACAATGGAGGACTTCATGATACCAGCAAACTTCAAACATGTCATATCAGCTGTGAAAGTTGTGTCTGGCTTTGACGAAGAGAAGAACTCTTACCGCATTCCCTCTTTAGCCCTCAAACTTGGACATTCTTTAAAAAAGATCTGTAGCATTGTTGAAAGTAATGCGATGATGTATGGAGACCATGAGCGTGCTGAGTGTGCTCGAGACTTCAGAAAAGTACACCAAGCAAGGTGGAATGAATACATTTCTGCTGGTGCTATAACTACATTAAAGGAAGCCAAGTGGAATGCACCACAGATCATTCCTTTCACTCAGGATGTCAAAGTCCTGCACGCACATCTAGAAAAGAAACGGGATAAATTCCTTAATAAACTTAAAAACTGCCCCTCTGCAGACAGCTATGCTGCTTTGGCCAAAGTCACTCTCTCCCAAGTTATCCTGTTCAATAGACGAAGAGAAGGTGAGGTGTCACGGATGCTTTTGTCAGCTTTTCAAAGCCGGGATTCTTCTGAGCTGCATGAAGACATAGCCATCTGTCTTTCTGAGTTCGAGAGGAAGCTGTGTAAACACTTTACCAGAGTAGAGATCCGTGGTAAGCGAGGGAGAAAGGTCCCTGTCCTCCTCAAACCTTCATTGGTTTCTGCCATGAAGCTGCTTGTTGAAACACGTGAGGCTTGTGGTGTCCCAAATGAGAATCCTTTTATGTTTGCCAGATCTGGTGCAATGTCTGCCTACAGAGGAGGAGAGTGCATAAGTAAAGCTGCTCGTGAATGTGGCATTAAGAATCCTGAAGCTCTTTCCTCAACCAGGCTCAGGAAACACATAGCTACCATGTCAAAGATTCTCAACCTTGATGAAAATGAAGCAGATCAACTGGCTGATTTTCTCGGTCACGATATAAGGATCCACAGACAGTATTACCGGTTACCAGAGGGGACATTGCAGCTGGCAAAAATGAGTAAGGTCTTAATGGCAATGGAGAAAGGAACACTGTCCAGCTTTAAAGGAAAGAGACTTGATGACATTGAAATCGACCCAAATGGTATGTATGAAATTAGATTTTTGTGCGAGTCTGTGCTTTACATATTTGCAAATCTGTATCTTTCATCATCTTTTGCAAAAAATACATTGATACACAGATTCCTTTTATTGTTATAGAGCAACTTGAGGCCGAAGGTGATTCAATGTCAAGTGATGAAGAGGATTGTAGTGACCTGCCTCAGACAACATCACCAGTACCAGCAGAGACTGATCAACCATCTGCTTCCCAGAAAGATCAAGGTAAAAAAAATCTTTAAACTACACAAACAGCAAGAAATGGCAACCCCTGAATTACTAAATACAATACCTATAGGCAACAGTAGCAAGACAGGAGCTTTTCAAAATTTGAGTTTGTTGTACAGTCAGTTTGAAGAAATAGATAAACATATATTATGTGATTTGTCATTTATTCACTAAGGCTGCGTTTACATTTTGCATTAACATGCGATCTCGGTGATCCGTTCACGCAGATCCGATCATTCGTATATCAGGACACGGCGCGTTTACATTTGTCACATAAATGTGGCTTCTGTATCTGGATGTGTGACCTGATCCCGTGCGGGGAGACGCGCGCTGGGTGGATAGCTGTCAATCAAAATGGGTACAGCTGTCCTTAGCCACATGATTTAGGGTTTTCGCGCTAACCGCAATCCCGTATTGTAGAGTGCTACTGAGAAGCCAACAGCAGAGAATAACTAGCAACCCCAACAACTGTGATGTTCACATTTTAAGCGTTATATTTTTTAGCTTTAAAAGCCTTCTCTTTAGAAGCCTTTATAGCGTCCGCACCGCGGATGAATATCCTGTTTTTACCTAAACTTGACTTTCACCCGCATGCTTTAAATCAACAACAAAATCCGCGTGAAACATGACCGACTCCACTGTTTTATTCTGCCTTAATAACGGGCTTTTGGCTCTGCCTGAACTTATATGTATATTTATATTTTAACCATAAACTGTTGTTAGTTATGTTTCCTGGTAATTTTAATATGATTTAATTAAAAGAGCTAACAATTTCCTAAATTTCCTGTTCATAGTGCGTAAGAAGTAATGTAATTTACAAACACATATAAGTAACCTTGCATAAAACCAACACTAAATAGATGTATTTGGTTAATGTTGTTATGGTTTGTACGTGTTTTAAAGTAACTTAAAATGTGTTAAATGAGACAGAAACAGCCGATTGACCAGAAAGAAGCGCAACATTCACGTTGATATGTCGCCATGGAAACTCAAACATTATAACGATCCTGAATTCTGCCATTAAATATTAAATCTCTCTATGAATAGGAACATATAACATATGCCTGAATAACTTAAATACAGTCAGCAGTGTTAAAATGCTTTTGAATATCGATTTATTAAGATACTTTTAAGCGTAGCTTCCATTGCTCCACAAATATGAATGTATGCGTCTCTCACCTGCGCTCCATGACCTAACGACAGCTGTGAGAGGAGATGATAGTGGGCGGGTTTTTTTGTGACGTTGACCTGTAAATGCAGATACGATGGCTGGATTGCGTTTACATTACACTGAGATCCGATCACAATGCGTCCTCGACTACCTCTGCATCAGGACACACAGATCGGATAACATTCAGATCACAGACGCGTTTACACTTGTCTTTTCAATGTGTATGTGGACAACATCCGGATACAGGTCGCATGTTAATGCCAAGTGTAAACGCAACCGCCTTCTGCCTACACTGTTATGTGAAAAACCTGCAATGAAATTCACATACACAGTATGATTTTTATTTACATTGTTATATTTAAATGCATCAATGCAGAATACTTAATTATAAAAAGGATTTTACTATACAGCTGTAATATGGTAAATTGGGTATATACAGTCTTGTTCAAAATAATAGCAGTACAATGTGACTAACCAGAATAATCAAGGTTTTTAGTATATTTTTTATTGCTACGTGGCAAACAAGTTACCAGTAGGTTCAGTAGATTCTCAGAATACAAACAAGACCCAGCATTCATGATATGCACACTCTTAAGGCTGTGCAATTGGGGTATTAGTTGAAAGGGGTGTGTTCAAAAAAATAGCAGTGTCTACCTTTGACTGTACAAATTCAAAACTATTTTGTACAAACATTTTTTTTTCTGTGATTTAGCAATCCTGTGAATCACTAAACTAATATTTAGTTTTATGACCACAGTTTTTAAAAACTGCTTGACATCTGTGTGGCATGGAGTCAACCAACTTGTGGCACCTCTCAGCTGTTATTTCACTCCATGATTCTTTAACAACATTCCACAATTCATTCACATTTCTTGGTTTTGCTTCAGAAACAGCATTTTTGATATCACCCCACAAGTTCTCAATTGGATTAAGGTCTGGAGATTGGGCTGGCCACTCCATAACATTAATTTTGTTGGTTTGGAACCAAGACTTTGCCCGTTTACTAGTGTGTTTTGGGTCATTGTCTTGTTGAAACAACTATTTCAAGGGGATGTCCTCTTCAGCATAGGGCAACATGACCTCTTCAAGTATTTTAACAAATGCAAACTGATCCATGATCCCTGGTATGCGATAAATAGGCCCAACACCATAGTAGGACAAACATGCCCATATCATGCTCCATGCTTCACTGTCTTCACTGTGTACTGTGGCTTGAATTCAGAGTTTGGGGGTCGTCTCACAAACTGCCTGTGGACCTTGGACCCAAAAAGAACAATTTTACTCTCATCAGTCCACAAAATGTTCCTCCATTTCTCTTTAGGCCAGTTGATGTGTTCTTTGGCAAATTGTAACCTCTTCTGCACATGCCTTTTTTTTTAACAGAGGGACTTTGCGGGGGATTCTTGAAAATAGAATAGCTTCACACAGACGTCTTCTAACTGTCACAGTACTTACAGGTAACTCCAGACTGTCTTTGATCATCCTGGAGGTGATCATTGGCTGAGCCTTTGCCATTCTGGTTGTTCTTCTATCCATTTTGATGGTTGTCTTCCGTTTTCTTCCACGTCTCTCTGGTTTTGCTCTCCATTTTAAGGCATTGGAGATCATTTTAGCTGAACAGCCTATCATTTTTTGCACCTCTTTATAGGTTTTCCCCTCTCCAATCAACTTTTTAATCAAAGTACGCTGTTCTTCTGAACAGTGTCTTGAACGAACCATTTTCTCAGCTTTCAAATGCATGTTCAACAAGTCTTGGCTTCATCCTTAAATAGGGGCCACCTGATTCACACCTGTTTCTTCACAAAATTGATGACCTCAGTGATTGAATGCCACACTGCTATTTTTTTGAACACACCCCTTTCAACTAATTCAACTACTTGCCCAATTGCACAGCCTTAAGAGCGTGCATATCATGAATGCTGGGTCTCATTTGTTTTCTGAGAATCTACTGAACCTACTGGTAACTTGTTTGCCACGTAGCAATAAAAAAAATATACTAAAAACCTTGATTATTCTGGTTAGTCACATTGTACTGCTATTATTTTGAACAAGACTGTACAAGTCTTAAAAACAGTAATATGTGCCCCGTCACGGAAACCAGTGACACAAGTCGGCAGAACAACTTTTGAGCTAATGATAGAAAAGCATTTTTATATTTTTTGCAGAATCTGTTGAGATCACGAAGTAGCCTCTACATGTTTGATATAGCAGTATTTGTATATTTAAAAGGGTACATTTTGAGGTTGATATCTGCTTTTTTTACGCAGTTTCTAGAATGCAGTAGGTGGTGTCGTCGTCTGTGTGCATTTACATACTGGATAAGCCAGCTTTTGTTTCTTTTGTTTCTTTTGTTATTGCCCCTGCCCTCAGCGTGGCTACTTAACCTCTTGAGAAGGAGCCCCACTGTAGCCCAAACCAACCTATGTTCACTAAAATGGTTGTTTTTACCAAAAATACTCACAGTTAGGAGTCGTCTTCGTTTCATAGCTATTCGAGCTATTCAAGAAATCTTACGGAGTAGTCTAATTTCGACTCGCTCTTGCAGTACTTTGACGTCATCCGCCTGTCAGTTCTTGCAGCGCCACATGAAGTCGAACACACAAAAAAAATCACACAATGATTGTTGAATTCGTTATGTAATTGGCTACGTATTTTGTCTATCAATATTTGCCATGAAGTCATTGGCTGATGGAGGAACGATCGAGCGAGTACAGTGATATAAAGTGTTACGATGTAAATGGTCATCAGATTATATATTATAATCTATTACCAGACTTTCATTCGAAATCTGATGTAAACAATAGACTATATATTTCTATATTTCATGGCATTTGTGGACAAAAATGGTCATTGGATGATTCACACGTCTGAAACAGACTGGATGCGACTTGTGATAAACACAAAAAGTCCTGTTTATTTTTTGTCTGTTTTCATCCAGACTTCTTTCACAAAAAACTACATATGATGATAGAGCATCTGTATCTCAAAACGGCTTTACAGGGTGTATGGCTTAGCTAAATGAGATGTAAATGAGCCCTATTGTCACTCCCAGCAGAACAGAGGTGAAAATGATCCAAACTTTAAAAGGCTATATCTCCGCTTTGAGGTCTTTTGAGTTCCTACATTCAAATGGCAACAACTTCTCCAAATATGATCAGATTCCCATGTGTTACACATCGCTGGAAAGCTTAGATACTACACATTAAGAATCTGCCCCAGACTTGTGTCTCTACTTTCCGTGTTCGGTCACATATCTAAAAATTACAATGTTGCCGTTTTGGTGAAATATCAATTTCTTTTTAGTAGTGCTGCAACGACGCGTCGACGTCATCGATTACGTCGACTACGAAAATACGTCGACATGCGTAAAATGCGTCGACGCGTCACGCTGTTTACATTCATCTCGCGTAAAGTTTATCATGAAAGGTTAGCAGTGTTTTCCCACATACACTGGTTCTCTATGTGCTTGTGCGCGAGCTCTCTCTCTCCTATGCCCGCGCATGTCTTCTGTAGTAACTCTGTGTAATGGCAATTTTTTTAATTTGTGCCGAATTGTCTGCGATGTCGCGTTTATAAATCAAAATTTTAGTAACTTAGTAGTTAAAGTAACAGCTGGTTGAATTAAACACAAGGTTATTGGGTCATGTTTTGTCACTATTTTAATAGTCTTTGGGGTGGTTTCCTGGACAGAGATTAGTTTAAGCCAGGACTAGACCTTCGTTTAATTAGGAAATATAATTAGTTTAAACAAACATGCCTTACTAAAAACATTACTTGTGTGCATTTTGAGGCCAAACTAAAGGCACTGATGTATTTAAAGATATGTCAGTGGAAGATGTTTTCAGTTTGGACAGCTCTTATATTTATTTTAGTCTAGGACTAGTCTAATCCCTGTCTGGAAAAACGGCTCTATATGTCTGACAACAGAACAGATAATATGTGAAAATAGCATTCAGTTGTGAAAATACAATAAAACAAACAATGACTGTCAGATCAGACAGAGAGTAGAAAACAGATTATCCAACAGATTAAATAGCTAATCAAAAAAAGAACACTGTATTAATAAAAAAAAAAATCGTTAGAGTAGTCGACTAATCAGAAAAATAATCGCTAGATTAGTCGACAGAAGAAATAGTCGTTAGTTGCAGCTCTACTTTTTAGTGATCTGGCTCCCAACTGCATGAATATTGCTTTTCAAGCTACTTTGTTTGAACTTGAAATGTCAAAGTTCAATATCTATGTAGATGTTCCTCTGTGTGGCCAGGTTATGTTTCCTCATGTCATATTCTCTAGGGGCTAGGCTTCATTTATATGGGTTTAATATTTAAATTGCTATAGTTTTCATTCGCCACATTTATCAACACCCATTCATTTGTGTGATGGAATTGGCCACATGAAAGTTTAATGAATCACACATGAGTGGTGTTGTAAGATTGTGTTTGCGCATGGATCTGCGCTTGTTTCTACATTTGATTGATAAATAAATCCCATTGACTTTAGTTGTAATAAGGATATGATTTTTCACTTTATAGGTTCATCAATACCTCCAAAAAGAAACTGGGAAGAAGTTGAGGTAAAAGCTGTTGAAAAACACCTGATGAAGTTCATCAAGACATGCAAAGTTCCTGGTAAGCAAGACTGCGAGAGATGCATTCAAGCAGAGCCAGAAGCCTTGAAGGAACGTACTTGGACTGGTGTGAAAAATTATGTGAGAAACAGGATCACCACTTTAAAAAAACAGGGTGGATTATAGGGGAGCAAATAAAAAACACATTTCTTTTTACTGTAAAAAAACAGAGCATGGTGAGGAAAAGTTGCCATGTTACAAAAACATAAAATAATGAATGCCTTTTCTAGAATAACTTTTTAACATGTTTAGGGCTGCAAAATGATGAATTATGACTAATCGTTTGCAGAATAAAAGTTTTTTTTTACATCATATATGTGTGTATACTGTGTATAATAATTATCTATATATAAATACACACACATGCATGTTTATATGTAATTTATAATATATAAACACTTAAAATATAAATAGATTTTGTTTCTTCAAATTATACATTCATGTGTGTGTATGAGCTACATAATTATTATACACAGTGCACACATATGTGATGTAAACAGGGGCTTTTCTTCTGCAAACGATTCATCATTTTGTATGTTTGTAATATATAATAGGTTCCTTTCAGACAAACTATATTTATAGTTTACACATCATGCTCTGTTTTTTAAAAAATGAGTGAAAATAGTAAGGAAGAGTAAAGGTGTATGAAGAGGGAGAATTTGTTTGAGTACAGGAGGAAACAGAATATTAATGAGGATGAGGTAAGCAAGACAGGAGAAGAGAGAGGATTGAATGTAATGGTTAGACGATAATTTCTGTAAAAAGCTGAGGAAAGCAAAAAGAACAAGCTGAACTGACAAATTTCTAATTTTCATTCTTTGTTTACATGCATGTTTACATGTTGTTATATGTTTACATGTTGCTATTTTTTTCTGTCAACATATTCTGTTCTATATGCACTTTTAAAATATGTCAGTATTGTTTATTTCCTTTAATTGTAATTACAATTGTTCAATGTAAACAGAAGTTAATTGAGTGAACTGAAAGTAAAGAGATAAAAGGAGAAGCAAAGATAAAAGAGAAGAGGGAGGAGCAAAAGGAAAGTGAAGTGGGAGGAGCAAGGTAGAAGGCAAGAAAGTAAAGGTGAAGAAAAGAGTGAAAGAGTTCATATCAGTTTCATTGATTATACTGTCCTATATTTTATACTGACACTTTTATTGGCAAACTAAAATGCACTTAACTTTTAAGTAACTGTGTTTATGGTTAAGTGCTGTTACTGATATTGCCTAAAACTTCTGACATTTATAGCATGCATTTGCATGGTAAATAAATGGTTTGGAAGTCATTTTTCCTTGTTTTCTTGTAGTCCTCAAAGTGACTTAAAATCTGAGTTTGTGTATGACCAGAGACCCTGAAGTGACCTAAAATCTGAGTTTGTGTATCAACCAAAGTCCTCAAAGTGACTTAAAATCTGAGTTTGTGTATCAACCAAAGTCCTCAAAGTGACTTAAAATCTGAGTTTGTGTATCAACCAAAGTCCCCAAAGTGACTTAAAATCTGACTTTGTGTATCAACCAAAGTCCTCAAAGTGACTTAAAATCTGAGTTTGTGTATCAACCAAAGTCCCCAAAGTGACTTAAAATCTGACTCTGTGTATCAACCAAAGTCCTCAAAGTGACTTAAAATCTGAGTTTGTGTATCAACCAAAGTCCCCAAAGTGACTAAAAATCTGACTTTGTGTATCAACCAAAGTCCTCAAAGTGACTTAAAATCTGAGTTTGTGTATCAACCAAAGTCCCCAAAGTAACTTAAAATCTGACTTTGTGTATTAACCAAAGTCCCCAAAGTGACTTAAAATCTGACTTTGTGTATTAACCAAAGTCCTCAAAGTGACCTAAAATCTGAGTTTGTGTATCAACCAAAGTCCTCAAAGTGACTTAAAATCTGAGTTTGTGTATCAACCAAAGTCCTCAAAGTGACTTAAAATCCAAGTTTGTGTTTCAACCAAAGTCCCCAAAGTGACTTAAAATCTGACTTTGTGTATCAACCAAAGTCCTCAAAGTGACTTAAAATCTGAGTTTGTGTATCAACCAAAGTCCCCAAAGTGACTTAAAATCTGACTCTGTGTATCAACCAAAGTCCTCAAAGTGACTTAAAATCTGAGTTTGTGTATCAACCAAAGTCCCCAAAGTGACTAAAAATCTGACTTTGTGTATCAACCAAAGTCCTCAAAGTGACTTAAAATCTGAGTTTGTGTATCAACCAAAGTCCCCAAAGTAACTTAAAATCTGACTTTGTGTATTAACCAAAGTCCCCAAAGTGACTTAAAATCTGACTTTGTGTATTAACCAAAGTCCTCAAAGTGACCTAAAATCTGAGTTTGTGTATCAACCAAAGTCCTCAAAGTGACCTAAAATCTGAGTTTGTGTATCAACCAAAGCCCTCAAAGTGACTTAAAATCTGACTTAGTGTATCAACCAAAGTCCTCAAAGTGACTTAAAATCTGAGTTTGTGTATCAACCAAAGTCCCCAAAGTAACTTAAAATCTGACTTTGTGTATTAACCAAAGTCCCCAAAGTGACTTAAAATCTGACTTTGTGTATTAACCAAAGTCCTCAAAGTGACCTAAAATCTGAGTTTGTGTATCAACCAAAGTCCTCAAAGTGACTTAAAATCCAAGTTTGTGTTTCAACCAAAGTGAATTTATATTATGTTGTTGTGTATGAATTGTGTATGACCAGACTGCCCAAAGTGACTTAAAATATGAATTTGTGTATCACCAGAGTCTTGGATTTCAAGAAAGCAATAATTTTGGTCTATTGACATTGACTAGGCCAGTGGTTCTCAACGTTATTCCTGGAGGCCCACTGCTCTGCACATTTTCTAAGTCTCCCTTATTTAACACACCTGATTCAAATCATTAGTAGAGATCACCATGAACTAAACTAAGTCTGTCAGATGGGGGAGACATACAGGATGTGCGGAGCAGTGGGCCTCCAGGAATGGAGTTGAGAGCCACTGAACTAGGCAATTCCTGTCTTTTATGTATGTTGAAGTAGTATATATTCATAAAATCAGCTTACCAATCAATAATCACTAAATAATAGAAGAACTTAACTGTAACCGATGTATATCTGCACTAGGCTGTTTTCAAGTCAGTATTTGAACTTTGAATTGTAATGTTGCTTATTAGAGTGAGTCATATACAGCATAATCTTAAAGTCCTCAAAGGTTAACATAATCAGAGTTTGTGTATCACCATTGTCCTCAAAAGTCGACTAGATCAGAGTTTGTGTTTGTCCTCAAATTGGACATAAAAAATACTGTCCCCAAAGTGAAGGCAAAATGTCAGGTCTGGAAAGAAGGCTTTTATTGAAAATATCAACTGATATCTGTAATGAGGGCATTTCCAGTAGTGCAGAGATATCTTTATTTTGTCTCTAGACCCTTCAGAAAGGGGTGTACCCAAAGGTAGGGTGTTCAGTCATACGTCCCCACTTGGTAGATAAGTAGGTATGTGTGTGTGTGTGTGTGTGTGTGTGTGTGTGTGAGTGAGAAAAGTAAACAAAGAAGTTGGGTTGGACTATGTATACATTTTTTTTAAATTATGAAAGCATTATATGAATCACAGAGCACTTGGGCTTCTGCAAAATATCTTCTTCATTATTCTACTTTATTGTTTACCAACATATCAGATGGCCTGAGCGTGAGTAAATAAACAGTAAATTAAAATTTTGGGTGAACTATCCCTTTAAAGTGCGTGTCTGAGTAAGCAAATAAGATAGGAGAGGCTGTGCTGTATCATGAATAAATCATGGGCTGAAGGGCTTCCGCTTTGCATCGTTCCTGCAATGCATTCATTGCTTTTTGAAATAAAATCACTAAAGCCATACATACATACATACATATACATGCATACACACATACATACAATACATACATACATACATATACACATATTATGGGGGGCCAAACAGGAAATAATTAATTGAATATATAGTTATAACTTGGAATATATAAATGCTGCTGTGGGAAACCCTGCCTAGGTACATATACATTTTCATAGGCTGTGAAAATGAATATGCATCATTAATCCTTTGAAACTTTTTCTTGAAAAATGTTACTAAAACCTATTTTTTATCTTTAATACACATTGCTCATAATTAACCCCTTTCACTTTCAACACATTTTGCAACCTCTTATGATAATAAGGGGGCGTGCACACCAACGCTTTTACGCCCGCGGCCGGCGCATGTTTTCCAATGGAAGCTCTGCGTTTTTCAAATAAGCCAGCAGCTAGCGGGGTTTTTCCGCGCTGAAAACCGGCACTCGGCGGTTTTTCCGCACTCAGCGCTGAGCGTCGAGAGTTGAGAAATGTTCAACTTTGGAAGAAAAGCTCAGCTCGTCAATGTCAGTTCTCACGCGGCCGTCCAATCACAGTGGAGGTGGGGCGGGACAAGTATCACAGCAAACAACCGTCTCACAGCTGAATTATCACAGCTACCAAAGCGCTCAGCTGAAGAAAGCTGGCACTCAGCTGAAAAACAGCTGGCATTCGGCGTCCTCAAGGCGTTTTCAGCCGCGTTTAAAAGTTTTGGTGTGTCCAGCCCCTAACTGTTCATATGGTTGAAATTTCTGTTTTAAAATTGTGTTTTATTTTCTTTACTGATTTTCCATTAGAATGACAGTCCAGATGAATATGCAGCAGATGTTATAAAGATCCTGGCAGTCAATGGCCGCAGAGGGGACAGGTACAGCATGCGTTTTTGAAGGAGCGCTGAGAGCGGATAACCGCCCGACGTCATTCGCGTTTTTCCATTGTCCAATCGAATGAGGGGAGAGGCGGGCCTTACGTTGTGGTAAGGGAAGTTTACAGTTGCTTTGAAGAACCGGACTCCACTCACTCTCTCCTGCGTGTTTGTGCACCTCTCACCCTCAAACAAGGTCAGAGCAAACGTTCTCTTTACAAAGTTTCTGCTAATATGACAGTTAACAGCAAAAGAGCGCTCACGCTTCAATATTTGATTGACAAGACAGCTGACTCGGTGGTTGCTTAGCAATATGAAAAGCCGCGTCGCACTGCTCTTTTTTTAAAAAAGGCAGTGCGTCGCGCCTTGCGTTTGTAAGCGTTTAAAGCGCTTTTGGTGTGACTGGCCCCTTAGTCAGCGTTTTCAAAAGGATATACTAAAGTTATAAGGTCTGGTGAAATTATTGTTTATAAATGTATTTTAATTGTGATTAAGTAGTATTCTAAGTTTTTATATATTTTAGATTGGGGTAAACTGCATTACAGCACATGTAATGTGAATTATAGCGGATTTAATGTTATTTAGAAAAAAGTACAGGGGTTGGCATGTGTTTTTAATGTGGTGTATTTTACATTTGGAATAAAGTAACAAAAATAAATGAAAAATACCAAGAATAGGTCAAGAAATGAGGCAGGCAAAGCAAACATTGCTTTTTGTTGATTGTTTTATGGACTGCATCTGTCAGATTTTTGAAATCTTCTATTTGTTTTGAAAGCAAAAAGCTCGAGCGGTAGGATTCTATGATTTGACTTCTGTTAAGTGTATTTACATCGACTATATCTCTCTAATAAAGCACACAAGGAAACACTTTTGAGCAATATCTACTAAGGTAATGTAGCTAATTATACAATTACATGAAGTAAAATGATCACATACATCGAATATGCTGTAATTTCTAAATGACACACAAATGCCCACTATCATTGTGGTAGTCTGTGCTTTCTGTTTAGACATGTTCATTGATTAATTCATGAATAGATGAACACTATGCATTTTGTGTGACAGTTTGATTGGTGTGTAAAGCATTGAAAAGACATTATGAGGTGATTTAATATGAAAAAGAAACAATAAAAACCTAAAACTGAAAAATCTATTTTGTAGTCGTCAGGTGTAATCTGTCTCATGCCTTACAGAAGTGGCTTCGCTGTTTGGGGAGCTTCTCTGATTACAAAGTGGACCAATCACAGCTGTTGTGGCCTGCACATAAAGTACATGATGCCTGATTAAATTTAAGGAGATGTGCCCATTTGATTCAAACATAAATCAGTCGTAAGAAAAGCCCAAGTTTTTACTATATAAAACAAAGTCACAATAAAATAGAAAAGTGTTCCTGTATCTTTGCTGAAAAGAAATACAGAATGAAACAGGAAGCAGTTCAACAAATCCAGATTCACCACTGGCATTTCTTCACAATGTCACTACCTCACAGAAGGTAAACACGTTCCCAGATTTAATCATTCGCAGAGCCTGTGGCAATCATGGGTTTTGTTTTTTGTGTGTGTGTGTGTGTGTGTGTGTGTGTTTGTTTGTTTGTGTGTGTGTCTGTTTGTGTGTGTGTCCTCCAGTGGTGATAACCTCTGAGAACCTCCATTAACCAAGAAGAGCAGGATGTGTTATCAGCACAAACTGACAACATTATTTTGTCTTTCCTCATTTACACTGACGATCAAGAGTAAGTTCTTCAGCTTGATTCCAACAGCCATTCAAAATACAAACTGCTATATACCAAAATACTTTAACCTGTAAAACTTTTCAGCCTGCTTCATTGAAAAAACAAACTCTGGATGTCAGGCTACGTTTACTCGGAAACAATCTAAAGAAAAAACGCAAAAGTGGCGTTGCATTATCACTTTCCGCGTTTATACGAGTGTTTTGGGGGGGAAATCTGGGTCCATATTGTGACGCAAAAGTGTGTGATATTCGATGTAGTATGCACTCCAGGCGGCTAGGTGGCGATGTGAAGCACTGACACACAACAACACCAAGTCCACGCGCCTGTGTACAACCTTCTTCCTTGTTCTCTCAGGTCTCGTCCAAAGCCGTCTGGTTTCCCTCAGACGAATTGGCGCATCAACAATTTGATGGAGGTAATTACTGCGCCTTCTCTGATCAGTAATACTAGCTGTGAATATTTTGTACAACTGCTGAAAAGATTTGTATATTTATCAGAGCTGCTATGGCAACTTGAAGGTCCGATGTTGAAGGTGAAATTAAGAGATAGAAGTGTTTTTTAAACAGCACAGCTTGTCAAACATCAGGCCATACAATTATTGGAGTGTATATTTACATTAAGTCCAAATAGTGCCCCTTGTTGGAAAATGCTATTTACACTAGCTCCACCCACCAATGCGTCATTGGACCCACTGATTTATAAAAATTAATTTGTGCATAGAACGTAAATGTAACAGTGGAAGAGGTGAAGCCATCGGTGGCCATATTGGTAAGCCCAACCATCAGAGGGCGTAATTGACTTACATTCAAAATCATGGTCAAATTTAGTAAATTTATAGCCTGGGTGCCATCCGATCTTAGCCCCGCCCACAACATTTTGAGAAACGGGAAGATCGGTCTGGGGTTTCACCGTTGAGGAGCTACTATGCGAGTCCCAAAACTGGCAGACGAATCAAATTGTCAGGGCGGGCTTTATACGATGATGGACAGATGATCAACAGTAACGTATCAACCACGTCACCAAAGAGCGCGTGTGTTCAATCTGTTTACAATGAAATGGCTGCAGCTGGAGAATTCAGATGTGTGGAATCTGACATTGAGTCTGTTCTAAAAGATATCGACAGAGCATTGATTTAAAAAGAGGAACAGGGAAACGCGATCAAGGCATTTGTTTATGTTTTCGCCGTCCTTCCTACGGGATTCGGCAAAAGTTGGTCGCACTTATGGAGGACAAAGTTAAAGACGCAACTGAAATGGGTATCACGGCGATGCAACTCGACGTGCACGACGAGATGGATATAATTAGCGGTCGTTGCCAGCTTCTTTTCGGAAGCCTGGAATCTTGACTGCTGAATAAGTGGAGGGACATGCTAGGCTCCGATATTTTTCAAGCCAACGTAATGGGTAGCTATCGTTGTGGATGAAGTTCACCTAACGTACAAATGTTAAGAGATAGTCTTACTGTATGACTTAGTAAATACTTAATGTTGTGATATAAATGAAATGTTGTAAACATAGTAGGTGTTGATGTACCTTCGCTAACTCAGACTAAGTATAATTACAATGATGTTAGTAATATTGTAGTGAAATTACTAGAAGTTCGGTCAGGCTGCAAAAGACGACATTTCAACATACGTCACACACGCTGTTGCTCTGATTGGTCATAGGTCTATCCAATTGAGTGGAGAGGCATTTTTCGGTTGAGACACGCCTCATAATTTTAGCTCAATGGAGCGGTATCAGACTCAAATTCTGACTAGAATTGAGTATGACAACGTCAGGCTAGTAAATTTACAGTGTACAGGTGTTAATTAATCAATTAACTGTTACTTGCAATGGTTATGTTTTACTTTAGTACTATAAGGGATTTACAGAAAACATCCCAATAAAATCAAAGCTGACTGTCTATATTTTTATGTGATAATGCAGTGTTTATTATGAACAATTTATTTGTAAGTCATTATTAAAAAAAATCATGTGCCCTAATACACTTCAACCTAAATCAGATAATGTACTTCCACACTTTTGTGGCGATCATACTCTGATGACGTCAGCTAGACGGATAGGGTGATCCCTTAACTCTCCAACTGTCAGTTTGATACTAGTTCCATTTCTGAATAAAACATCTAATTTTCATCTAATCAAAGCACAAAGGAGAACACAAGCCATGCACACTATTTTCCTCACATAATATTCTGTTTCAATCTGTTTCATTCTGTCACAACACGGAAGTAAAGTCAAGGGTATTTTATGGTGATTGTAGCTGTGTTCTATTCGACCATAAGTGGACTGCGAAGTGGACTTAACACGGAATCTGAAGGGAGCGAACATGTTTAGTTCAAAAGCCACTGAGAACAGCATAGGAAAAATTAGAACTTCAGTTCACCGAAAATAGAGATGGTAAACCACCCAACTACCATTCCCCGTCGCATCATCAATTAGAAATTATTGAGTTTTTTTTAACAAATGTTATTATTACGATACAAACTACAGTATTTTTGAAATGGCATGCTAGGTGGCATGGTGGCTCAGTGGGTAGCACTGTTGCCTCACAGCAAAAAGGTCCCCAGCATGAGCCCCGGCTAGGGCAGGTGGCCTTTCTGTGTGGAGTTTGCATGTTCTCCCTGTGTCAGTGTGGGTTTACTCTGGGTACCCTGGTTTCCTCCTACAGGCCAAAAAACATGCAAGTTAGGCAGATTGGAGATGCCAAAAATTGTCCCACCCCCAACCTATGAATGGATCAACTTGTCTGAATAAAACTTGTGTATGGATTAACTTGTTCTCGCCATTAATATAGCCGTTCATGCTGGAATGACATAAAGGAAGAAGAAGAAATGGCATGCCAGTAAAAGCATGCTCTTTTGAATCTTCTAAATTAATTTATTTAGAGGTAGAGGTAAACTTTATTATCCCACAATTTTTACAGCCAGCAGTAAAAACACATAATCAACAAAAACAAACAACCACACTCACACACAAAACTTCCATTAATAGTTACTGCAATTATTTAATAAAAACAATAGCAACTGGTACAAATAGAAATTAATAATGATTATTATATCATTAACTTTAACTCAGTAAATGTAAGCAGCTTGACTATAGTAGTTTATCAAATAAATGTATTTTAGTTTGCATGACAGTTACAGTAGAGCTTCTGGTTTGTTAAAGCTCCACTGTGTACTTTTTTTAGTTAATTCTTAGCAAAAACCCATGTTTTCTTTCAAAAGTATGTGCTCATTCATGTGTAATTACTTCCACCCCACTAATCAAAGTATTCTCGTAAGTGTAGAATCTGCTATTTAAAATACATACCGTCGAATCGATCTCTGGCTGAATCCATGTTGTGCCTCCATCTTTGAAATACATTCGCCGACGAGGGACATTCCTGAAATTCAAGCTCCGCCTTTCGCGCTTTCACACTGGCCACTAGCTGAAGCCTTCCGAGGTTGCATGTGTAGGCAGTATACGTCATCAAGACAGTCTTATTTCAGAATATTAACAATTATAAAGCTGACAATTATTCTTAGTTAATTGTAACTTGATGTAATATGCTTATGACTTGCGAATGTAATGCTTAGTTAATTTAAATAAACCAGGCTTGATGGCGTATGCAGCCTCCGACCTGCGTAGACTGAATCCTTCGGATTTTACAACAGCCGCACGCCGTGATAAACCTGCGATCTAATGCTTTGATTTGAAAGCCTGTTGAAGACATATTCTCGAGGACATTAAAACAAGTCGCCAAGGAAGCGAAACGGGGATTTTAAACGGCAACGCGACAGGAAAAACATCAAGACCAAAGTCAATATTGGAGTTCGTTTTCCAAGATGGGGCTCAATGGACACTGAAGTTGCTACTTTTTATCTTCACCACAGGTAATTCAGCATATTCGTTTAAATCTATACAGTCTATTTTGTAAACTTGAAGTTTTATAGTTCCTTGGCTAACTACAGCATGGTTATGCAGTTAGTGTAAACTTGCATGCGGTTTAATGTGTTCGAACAGCCACACGCTGTCTCTCCGCCCATTTATGTAATCTGAGGTACTGAGATAAATGTTTTTCATCTTTTCTGACCTCTAGCACAAACACATGGTGTACAGCGCTAGTTTTAGCCTTTCATTGATAAAAACGTCTGATCAGCAAGTCTTTCGTTTCATTTTACAAGCGTGTGAAAGTTGAGCGATCTTATTTCACCAATACCAGAGATTAAAGCTCTTACATATACACGGACATGTAACGTTTACTTAAAACATAAGCATTGGACAAAAAAATGGACAAAAAGAGACGGATTTAAACACCAAGTGTAAACGTGATTTGTCTCTCTCGTCCATTTGTGATCCGATCGATGAAAACACATCTAAATACCAAGTGTAACAGCCCCTGTGATATTTTTCCTCGCGTTGATGAAAAAGGAGTGTCTTAGCTTCGTATTTGGTTGGTTTTTGTCGGGGATTTTAAGCGGAGATATCATGACAATCAGAGTTTTTACTTGTTTAACATACATCTGTGTGCTTTGACGGATCACAGGCAAAGTACATTGCAAATTGTTCATTTTTTTCATTGCTTTTGCTTTGTAGCTACTGGAAGCCATGTTAACCTTGGCATGACAGGGCCACCGTACTAGTTAAAACGCGTTCTGAATGGGGGGGGGGCTAAAAAAATTAATATTCAGTTGATTGTTATATAGAATTTTACCGCTAGATGGGAGTAGATCCTACACAGTGGGGCTTTAATAGTCAATATCTGCAATAGTCAAATATATGTACAAGCATATAATAAACATGTAAGTTTTTCTTATAATATTGTTAGAAACACAATGTATTATATGTGTTTTAAATTTGAAAGTAAAGTATATTAAAATAAATTTATGTTATATTAAAATCTGCGTGACCCAGCCGTTGCTTTTTTGATGAGGTTGCAGAGCATTCCATATGAGCGATTATAGTCAGTGAAGTCCATGCGTTGGCATGTCCCATGCTCAGGGAGTAGGGAGCAGTGAACACTGCGTAGTGCCCGGTCGATTCGAATACACCTTGTGTCTGCTGCATTTGTGGATCAAATCCGATACACAAGGAATCTTGAGGAGCTCAGGGGTCCAACTGTGGTGAGACCAGCTGCCCAACTGCCATCTGTTCCTTAGGGCTGCATCCTGGCCGTCACGTCCCTGGAGCACCCAGTCCTGCCCACCGTGACTCCCAAGAACCCTATCCTGTCAGTTAGCCTTTGTGGTAAGCGAGAGTGGAGGATTACTTGGGAGTCGGCGTCGAAAGGGTCCTCCACGGAGCAGGTCCCTCTCACCACAGTGCCCACAACACCTAGCACACTCTCTAGGCCATGCCCTAGGAGGAAAAAGAGAAAGAAGGGATCCTCTGCACTGCCGCCCACTGCAGCGCCTCCTGTCTCGGTGCCCCAGCCAGCTGCAGCCTCCCCAGTCTCGGTTCCTGTCTCGCCCCTGCTCACCCCCCAGTCTTGGTCTCTGTCTCATCTGTTCCTGTCTCATCTCCACTGCCAGCTTCAGCGTCCCCTGTCTAGCTGGTTCCGTCAGCTGCTAGCTCTGTCTTAAATCTGTTCCCTGAACTCTTCTCCCAACCCTACGAGTCCTCCCTTGTCTGACCTTTTCTAGCCCTGGAACCCTGCGTTGCCCCCCTTTGTGCCCACTGTTATCCCTGCCTCAGCCCTGCCACAGTTCGCCCCTTCTGGACCTGCCTCTCCCAAGGCCCCCACTAAACCTGCTCCCAACCGGCTTCTGCACATACCCAATCAAGGACTCCTTTGACGCCTAGTCGCACCCTGTCTGGACCTCCCCCGAATATTTTTTTTGTTCCCCCACCCCCTCCCCTGTTTGTTGTTTTTATTGTCCCACCCCAACCCATTTGTTATCCTTGCTTGTCTACCTTTGTTAATTTTTGTAATGTTTTTATGGTTTTTGTCTTGTATTCAGTCTGTCTTGTCTGGTGTCTCTCCTTGAGGGCTGCCAGGTGGCATCCCTTGAGTGGGGGGGGGGGTACTGTCAGGATCCTGCCAGAGTCTTGTCTGGTATTAATATCCAGTTCAGTATGGCAGGGTTCTGACAGTACAATGTTTTGTGTGGGAACATGTGGTTATTGTATTTTTTTTTAGACCACGTGTTTCTCGTGTCCTGTCACTTTTACCCCGCTCCCTTGTAATCCTCTTGTCTGTCTTTATTGTTTAATGATTGTCACCTGTCCCCCTCATTATTTCTCCCCTATTTATAGTCTTTGTGCCCTCTGTTCTGTCTATGATCGTTTTACTGTATTCCTGCCTTGTAGAAGTCCTTGTATTCTGATTCTGTATATATCCTGTCTTAGTCTAGTTTAGTGGAGTTTATGGCTGTAATGTTTGTCTAGTCTAGTTTTGTTATATGTGTCCACTCTCTAGTATACCATTTAGACAGTCTAGTGCAGTGTTTCCCGGCCCTGGTCCTCGGGCGCCCCCTCCCGGGGGGTTTTGGATGTCTCCTTATTTAGAGCACCTGATTCGACTCATCAGCCTCCTTCCAAAATGGTAAACATGTGTCCCTAACAAGCTGATTAGTTAAATCAGGTGTGTTAAATAAGGAGACATCTAAAACTTTCTGGGAGGGGGTGCCCTAGGACCAGGGTTGGGAAACACTGGTCTAGTGTATAATCTTATTTGATGTTGTTTCACCCACTAGTGTTTTTCTGTTCATTTAATAAATTTGTTTAGTGTTTTTGACTTGTGTCTGCGCTTGGGTTCATCAGCTTGCATCCCTGACAATGTTAAATGCATGTTTTTTTGTGGATCCTTCTCACTTTAAAGGCGCTGTATGTAGTTTACAGCGGCCTCTAGCGGTGATGGTTTAGATTGCAACCAATAAGTTTACAAGCGCGTGCTCGAACTCATGAGCGACGGCCAAACTGAGATGTAACACACCGGAGAAAGCATCACACAACATGCTGGTAAACTCAGGTAACTCCCACTGCAACGTTAAATTGACTGCATTTAGCCTGTGTAATGTGGTGTTACGTATGTATATTTACGGTAAGATAACGAAAACGGTTAGTGAACTACACTGAACAATTTCAGTATAACTGTAAATACACTGTGCTATTAGTCCTTTAGGGTTGTTGCTTGCCACACTGTGTGATCAATATCGTAGTTAAGTCCATGTCACACTGTATAATCTCAGTTTCCATCAATGTCAGACTGTACAAGTTTAAAGACTTTTAAAAAGCGGACACACGCAAACAAACGCGTCCGCAGTTTTACGTCATCGATCGACGACGGCTGGGCGAACAGATGCTAAAGTGAAGGCTAGCAAACCGAAACAACATCTAAAAAAACTAAAGCACACTCGAAATATATTTGACATGCTTTGTAGTAATGTTAGCTTACCTGTCCATAAGGATGAAAGCCAACTCCGGATCCGTTTTTAAATCCAAAACAAAGCGGAGGTTTCTCCATAATTCAAATGCCCTCCCAATGTTAATCCGTGTTTTTGTCCGTTGCTGATCCGATTCACGTTTGGCCTTACGAGCTTCATCAGATAACTTTTCTTCACAATATGTGGAGTTTGTGTTGGAGTCTGTGTTGTGATGGGAGCAGGTCGTTTCAGTCTATTATCAGACAGTGTCGTCGCTGTTGAGCGCAAAGTCAGTAGACGAGGCGAGAGACTCGGGAACGCGCATGCGGGTGACTTCACTGGATTTCGCGCCAAATCCGGCCCGGTACTTTCACATAAAAATAATAATATTTTTTTTCAGAGGTAATAGCAAAACCCGCAAAGTGGATCATTTTAATGTGATCTTACAACCCATTCGCACACAGGCAATTGAAAATGGATTAGTTTAAGTAGAAACGTTACGTAGAGCACCTTTAAATACTTGTGTTAATAAGAATAATGGTAATGTAGTGTAGTTGTCATTTAGTGTAAATAGACTATATCACTATTTTCACTTATTGTAAATAGCTTTTGCCTAAATTTATGAAAATATGAGCATTAAATGTATTAAAGAGATCTGTTTCCTTCAGTAATAGACTGTGTATTAATTTAGCATTTTAAAATGCATAGAAAAAGAGGAAATGAGTGTGTAGACAAAAAGCAGGGGGTCCCAGGTGCCTTTTAATAACAGCGATGGTTATATTTTTCAGCACCCGCAGAGCAATGCATCCATATGAAGGCATTACTATAAGATTGCTGCTTTTAAACATTTTGTAATAGGCTGCCCAGAGAGACCGTTCAACTCTAGTGGCAATTCGATAATCAAAACACAGCCAAAAACCTTTATTTAACAAACTAGAAATGAAGAGTTTCGTTGCAAAACAAGATAACCACCGTTTTTTTAATTGTTCAGAAATCTCGTTTTTTTTGGTTGTGCATTCCAATTCATTTCAATTCAACTGCAGTTGGTTTGTTTTGATTTAAACCTTCATAACTTAAAAATACAGCTAAGTAGCACCATAAAACAAAATAATAACATGACAACATAATAATAAACATGTTTTGACAAAAATTTTAAAAAATGGATTTATCTCGTTTTGCAACGAAACTCTTCAAATATTAAATGGATACAATTTAATAATTTTAAAGACATTAGATGGTTTAACAGAAACATAAGACAAAGATGGTTAGCTGGATAAACAGACAGACAAATTGAGGAGTATTATTTTTAAAAAATTTATTGGAGATTTGATTAACATGAAATCTAATCTCTTTTACAAACTAATAGTTATTAAAGTGTAACTAAACCCCTGGTCAGAGCCTGACTCCACCCACTGGCAATATTTGAAAAATGCAAGAAAAGTGGGCAGATCCCAAAGGAGATAGAGGGGACGAACTAAGCTCATACCAAGCATGTGGTGAGATCGTAACAAGGGCGTGGTGAGCTTGAACCTGCTTACGTCACGAGTTACTTTTTGGACCCAACATCCAATAGGAAAATTCAACTGCAGTAGCCACCGTTCAACCTGAAGAGGGCAGCACTCAGACGTTTTCACACCATATATTGTATTATATTGAAACACTTTATATCCAAATGTCAAAAAACTTACTAAAATCAATGAACAGCACTAATAAAGCATCATTCTTACAGATCATTAACTAAAAAAAGTTGGTTAAGGGTTTAGTTACTCTTTAATCTACTTAGTCAAACTTCTTACTAACTGCTGTTTATTTGCCTGCCTGTATATTTAAGTTCTATTTCATAGCTCCAGACCGCCAGAGGCATAAACAGAGTGGAAATATCATGCGCTCGCGCATTGGTTACGAGAACTTATTAATTGGTTGTCATCCTATGACCTCATGACACATATAAAACCTATCACAACGTCATGAACTTTCTCTTTTTCATTCTCGCTTGGTGAGAACTTTGTTCTGTGTGCAGCTTATTTGGGCTGGCGATTCGCTCCTCGCCTAACATTTTAACGTCTCGCATCGAGTACCCGCGGTTTCGTGCCTGGGTAAAGAACATCTGCAGGACGTGTTGTCTAACCCCGGCCCGGAAAGCAGTATTATGCATGTCGAGCTGCGCCAACAACGTCTGTTTAACGTTTGTTCGCCTGCATCGGGAAATCGAGCACCACGCAAATGCAAGCACCACGGTGACGGCGAACAACCGAAACTAAAGAAAAGTCGTCATCTACGCTGGCGAAACGCATGGACGAGCTGACTGCTACGGTGCAACAGATACAGTCACTGTTGGCTGGATCAGCTGCTTCAGCGGTTAATGAATGCCACACGGAGGTGAGGGAATGTACCGCTCAAGCCAACGCTACTGATTGCTCACATTTTCTGTCAACAGATGTTGATGGGTGCGACGTAGTATCGGTGGCAGCCACGGATTCGCTCTTCAGTGAGTCTTTTAGTCAGCCTATGTCCGACGCTATGTTGCCTCCTACCCAGTCTTCTCTGCTCCCCTCTGCCAGTGGCAGCGAACCAGGGACGGGAAGTGAGGCATCCTCCGCAGCACTCTCGTTAAGTGACACTTTAAAGAGTGCGCTAGAAAATCTGGAGCTGGATATCCCAACGGCGTTTACAGGGCCAACCAACATGTTGTGCCGCTCGGTACCTGGAGTAAAGGATGCACGTCTGCCGCACTGCAAAGATTTTACGGAGGTAGTATCAGCTGCTTTTCAATCAGCGTTGTCGTTTCGGCCTGACCGTGTTACCCACATGCTGGCAGACATGTCCACACCTGACACAGTAGGGCTCGGTTCGATGCTTCTTTGGAGCCCTGTGGGGCTTCTCTCATCGTCTCGCCAGATGAAGCCCTGCGACAGGATGTACGCTGTCCTAACAAAGAGTGCAGACGTACAGACGACGTACTGGTCAAGACATATAACACAGTGGCCAGACTGGGGCGTATTGGCAACTCAATGGGGCATTTGCTTTTGGCATTACATTCGTCCCTGGATTTCGCCAACCATGATGACACAGTGGCTAGCTTAATGGACGCCTCTCTCCAGGCTCTTGGCACTATAGCCGGTGACTGCAGGAGAGCCCTGGGCCTCCTCGCATACGCACAACGCCAAGTTTGGCTAGCCCAATCTCCCTTGCCAGAGGTCTGTCGTAATAATCTACGCCAGCTACCCTTGACACCGGGTCATCTGTTCAGGAGGCTCTAGAACAATGGGTGCGTGTGTCGGAGTCCCGTTCGCATCATGTGGAACGACGCACACCATTTAAGGATCCGCAACCGGCCATACGTCCGCCTCATCTGGCCTTTTTACACCTGGTCCCTTCATGTGTTTTCTCTGATCGGATAGCTATCTGATTTGTTAAAACTGTTCCATTTACATTTGGCCACATTAATGCGTCTTGGCAAAACGGATATGAATCCGATCTTTTACCCCTGCCCAAAATGCAAATGCACTATTTATTACTCCACCTTAAAAAACTTAAGATGACGTTTATGCAACAATACGCAGCACTTACTGTATGTTGTACTGTATGTTGGGCAGAGGACGCGCATCAGGAGAGTGACAGCGCAGTGATTTAATGCAGGTCCATGACGGGAAAAGCTTTCACAAAACTCTCTCTTAAAGTTTTATTTCTTTGTTTAATATCATTTGAGTTTGTCATTAGACTCTTTTATTGATTATAGGAAGCTTTTTTACCCGCTGTCGTCGCTCCATAAAGCAACAAGCGCCAATGTCGTCTTTGTTTGTTTGCCTCTTTGACGGCTAACTTCTGGGTGGCGTGCTTGCGTTTGGGAGGAGTTATGCGCTAAAAGATGTGGTTTCATCAACCAGATGTATTTCCACTTGGCCAGTTTCATCTGAAATGCGTCCCAGACCACCTCCTTTAGTGGTTTGAGCAATCGGATTTAAATCCGTCTAAAAAAAAAAACGTTTCGGAGGGCATTTACACCTGGTCTTTTTACGAACGGATAGCTATCCGAACAGAGAAAACGCATGAAGTGACCAGGTGTATAAAGCCCCATTGATTTGATCAATTACCAGAATATGCAGGTTGAAGAAAACAAAAAATTTTTTATGGTCCATTTCGTCCCCCTCTTTTTGGATGATAAATGACAGCTCCAGCCTACAGAGTACAAGAAGGTTCAGAGACTGGGTGGATTTTATCATTGGATAAATTGTGAAGTGTATCTTTAAATGAATTAATTCAAAGATTTCAGCTGCTCCTTCAGGTCCTATAAAGAGTGTAAAGTCCATGAGCAAGGTCAGGGTCTTGACAAGTCTGTGGGGCAAAACTTAATTGGAGAGCCAATTTAAGCAGACAGAGCAGAGAGGAGAGATGAATTACTGTGAGCTCGCAAATGGACACAAAAATGGCCCCCGGTGTATTTACTGACAGACTCCCAGAGCCTGATGCTGAGACATGACAGCAGGTGTTTGCAGATGTTCAAAGTAAAAAAGTAAAAGGTAAACTAAAAA
The DNA here is from genome assembly GCF_027580225.2 of Misgurnus anguillicaudatus. Taxonomy (NCBI): domain Eukaryota; kingdom Metazoa; phylum Chordata; class Actinopteri; order Cypriniformes; family Cobitidae; genus Misgurnus; species Misgurnus anguillicaudatus. The sequence continues at coordinate 4,725,746 of NC_073346.2, read as the reverse complement.
TCTAAAATATGTATATATTAATTAAAATCTTTAAACTTTTCAAAACATTTCAACTCCTCCCAATGTTCTAGTTCTAATGTGTATGTTTTCATTTTAGAATGTATTTTCCTCTGAATTGGCACAACAGTAATTGGAGTGCATCTAAGCCCTTTTTGTGAGTGACTGTTATTTAGAGGCTATTAATCCTGTTTCTCAGACAACGCTCAGCACTGTGAGCATATGTGTGTATATGCGAGACAAATAGTGCAAATTAGTTTGTCCTAATTCTCTGCTGTGATGCATTTTCTATGATTTGTGCTCTATGGATTAGCACACTTTTTGATCTTTGTGTGAGAAGAAAGCCGAAAGGCAATCGGCAATGTTAAATATTTTAATCTTTAAATTCCCATTACTCCAGTAATGTTTTTTTTTTCCATAATAGATTGATATTAAAGCTGGCATATTTTATAGAAAATGTCATTTATTTCATATGAAAACACTGTTAAAATACAGGGGCCCAAAACATATTTTATTTACAGTTTGGGGAAATGAATTTTACAATGTTTTCTTTGTTTATTACATGACAGAATACGTGTCTTCAAATCACAAGAATATACTGTTTAATAAAATGTGTATTTTACAAAGACAACATGATTTTACAAAGAAATTCTGTATAAATGTACTACCCTAAATAATCTGTTTTTAAACAGATTCTAAATGATTTTAACAAAGTAATCATAAATATTCAGTTCTAATTATGCCTTTTAAGAAGTGAAATATTTTAACAGTTATGTCAATTTCTGACACCACAAATGTCACAGATGATCAGAGATCTGTAAAAAAGTACCTACTGTAAAGTGAAGTATACTCATTTGTTAATTTGTACAGGTTGCCATTTTCTATTTTCTTAGTAATGCATCTTTGTCTTTCATACTTTTATACATATAGTTTTTTATAGTTTCCTTTTCACTAACTACTATGTGACTTTATTGTGAGCCTTGTGTTTTCAATAAATTAGACTACACAGTACCACAGTATTGGACTCCTCGTAAGGTGCAAAGATTCAATGTATACATTTGTCACATACTCAGTTATATAGAGAATATATAACCAGTAGTGAAATGAAAGTAATGTCAGCTCCATGGACAGAGTAAAAAAATAGTTACAGAACAGTATACTGTAATTAACGTGTTTCTCACGAAATAGACAATTGTCCTGGCACCATGATATTAAATTTCTCTACCTCAGTGGTTCCCAACCTTTTTCACTTCAAGGGCCCCTAGTTCCCCACAACAATATTTAAAGGCCCCGCACTCACTCAATTTTTTCACATAAAATTAAATGGAGCTTGGAATGAATAGACAGTATATTATCAGTATACAGATGTATTTTTGCTACTAAAATGGCCAAAAAAACAAAGAAACATCTTCATTTTTGCTTCTTTTAACATATTTTAATGCTTGTTTTGTCCAATTTTTAATAATTTTAAGACATCTTGGGGCCCCCTTGGAAATCTGCTGAGGCCCCCGGCCCCCATGTTGGGAAACACTGCTCTACCTCATCCAAATAGGCACTCTCAATACATTTGGAAATGAGGCCCAAGAAGTTCATGACTATTGACGTTAAGGCAACTTGACGATAGTCATTAGGCAAGAGTGTTTATTGTTCCCTTTCAGTCGGTCACTACGACGTCACGTCGTGACCGAAGAATTGGGAACTCGCTTAGAGAGACCAATCTGCTTCAAGTACTACTAAAATGCCAATGAACTTGGCATTGAGATATTTGCATAATGCTGGCGCCAAAGGGGTGCATATATAAGCAGCAGGTGCAAATATGGAAATTAACTTTTTCGCTTCGAAAGCCGGCAGTATCTGCTACTGAGAAGCTACTCTGTTGTGATCGATTGCTGAAGTTGGTTGGACTAGCAGTACCACAGCGGACGCTTCGCAGTATTCCACGGCTCTGCATCTTTTTTGTTTTGAGTTTAGTGTGTGCGTTGCCTTCCCCTGTGCGCATCATCAACTGAGCATCTGAGTGAATTTCCCTAAAAGAGTGATACGGAGAGCTTTGTGCCTTGTTAAAGGCAGCCACTCTCTCGTATATTCGGAGATCAGCGTCCTTTTAAGGATGGCTTTTCGTCCGTGCGATCTTGGGTGCGGCAAATACATGGGTCCGATGGACGGTCACGAGTGTTGTCTCTCGTGCTTGGGCATCGAGCACGTGGAGGCAGTGTTTGCTGAGGGTGAGTGTTCTCACTGCGAGAGCATGTCCCTTGTGGATTTGCAGAGACGGTTGTCTTTCCTCCGGGAAAAACGCAACCCGCGTCCTGCGAGTGTTGAGCATTGCCACGGTGCGGCTGTGAGGCTCTCAAAGGATGACCTCCACATCACTGTGCTCAGCCTCCTCGTCCACAGCCGGTAGAGGTCCCAATGGAGACTGCAGCGTCGTGTTCTATGATGTCTGTAGAATCTGTTGTGCCTCCCTCCGGGTCCACAGCAACCGCAACATCCGAGAGTGGGCCCCCCTTCCTATGACGTGGATCCCGACGCCCTTCCTCCCTCTGGTCGGGTTGCGACGCGGAAGTTCGATCTAGAGATGGTGGCCGTGCTCGCTCGAGCGGCGGAGACCGTAGGGTTAGAGTGGGTTAATCCCCCTCAGCCCGAACCGTCCTGTCTGGATGATTAGTTCTTCGGAGCTGCCCGGGCTTCACAGCCCTCTCCTCCAGTGCCATTCTTCCCCGGGGTGCAGGAGGAGCTGACTAGAACTTGGAAGTCGCCGTTTTCGACCAGATTGTGGCCTCACCTCCCTCACCAGCGGAGCCACTAAGGGTTATACGGCGATCCCTCCCGTGGGTCCCTCGCGATGCCGCTGTGTCCGGCCACCGCTCCCTCCTAGAAGGACCGCCCAACCCTCCCCTCCCGTGCTTGCAGACAGTCGTCCAGTTTAACGGGAGCAGCCCACCAGGCATGCGGAGAGGCGGCTTCAGCCCTGCACGCAATGGCGTTGCTGCAGGTTCACCGAGCAAAGCCCTTGAGGGATCTGCACGAAGGAGGACACGACTCGCCTGTCCTCTCGGAGCTCCGGGCTGCCACTGAATTGGCTCTCCGCGCTACGATGGTGACAGCGCAGGCGACTGTGACGCCCAGAAGCAGACGGAAGCGATCGCTCAGATCATGCCCCGGCGCAAGAGACCTGCATCTCACCCCCAGTGCCGAGTGCCCCATCTGCTCCTCGCCGGGGCGCCTAAATGTTCACTTTGAGTGGGGTGGGTGAGTCAGTGTTGTTGTGGAAATTTCACTTTGACGTGGTGCTGTGTACTGCTGTGTGTGTATTGTCAGAAAACCCCCACCTTCACTAAACTCGCCGTGGGAGAACAAAAAGGCTGCCGGTTTCAGTTGTTATTACCTGGCATATGTTGTGAGTGAGCTCTGGATGTGCAGTATTACTGTGGTGTTCTTCAGCAGTCATCTTTGTATTGGGGTTGTTCCGCAGAGTGGTGGTGAAGAGTTGGACGGCTAGAGGCTGTGTGAGTACAACTAAGGATTAATGCTGCTTGTACATATATAACGCCTATTGTTGCAGAGTGAGGTGGAGTAGATCCCGTCTGTCCCGAGGCCTCTTCAAAGGGGCGCCCCTGTCCAGTGCTCTACAGTCTAGGAAGTGGAGAGGAGAGGGCAGCGCTTGGCTCTGTGAGACAGCGTAGCGTTTTCCCCTCTGCAGCCGCAGCAGCCGTTGGGAGGTTTTGCCCCTGACGTTTCAATCGCTAAAGGGTCTCGAAATATCTGGCAAATCGAGGGAGCCCGGTCACTGTAAGTCCACCACATTTCATCCAAATACAATGTCTATATAAAGTGACTGTCATCTGACCGAGAGTGTTACTGTGTGGAGTAGAACAAGGGAAGCGAATAAGGAAAACTTATCTGCACCTTACTTACTGTACGTCGTCTCAAGCTGGAAAGGTGAGAGAAACCAGCAGTCTGAATAACTGATCTTTGTGTCCCAGCCCGCATCCTGTGGAGAGGAAGAGAGAGAAAGAGAACGAGGAAAACGTACCTGCACCGTACTTACTGTATGTCGTCTCAAGCTGGAAAGGTGAGAGAAACCAGCAGTCTGAATAACTGATCTTTGTGTCCCAGCCCGCATCCTGTGGAGAGGAAGAGAGAGAAAGAGAACGAGGAAAACTTACCTGCACCGTACTTACTGTACGTCGTTTCAAGCAGAAAAGGTGAGAGGGAGTCCATCGCAGTATAACTAACCGATCTCTGTGTTCTAGCGGCAGCCTGCAAAGAGGGAGAGAAGAGACATACACGTGAGTCAAAGGAACGCTCACGACAATCAACTCCCAGCACCACGTACTGAAGAGATACGGTGTCATTTGAAAAAGGGGTACGTAAAGAAGGAAGTTTTACAAGCCCAACCCTTATCTGTTGTTCATTCTGCCCCCAGGAGGAAGAGGAGGGCGCCACGGGAACCTAAAACCAGGCGGAGGAGCCTGAGTCCCACATTCCCCGCAGTGTCCTGGATCCCGGACACTTGGCCCCATCTGCCTCCCCTCCCCTTTTTACTCTTCCGACTATGGCCCACCTGGAGGGCAGAACAAAGAGTTTAGTTTTAAATCCCTTCCCCCTCCCCATTTCCCAAATTCATTTAAATTAATTTAAATAAAGTTTATGCTTTTATACTTAAGTGCACTTGTGTTGTCTGGTCATTGGGTTGGCTTTGGGGACCTCCTCGAGGTGGAAGTTAAAGGGGCGTGGCTTAATTAAAGCAGCAGCCAGCCCCGACGTGTGACATAACCATTACACCTGCGTGTCGCCTAACATCCCCCCCGTGGTCAGACCCCGCGTTTCTCAGGACCGGTGTGTCCATGAGACAGGTCTCCCAACATGCTGTTGTTCACACAGATGCATCCGACACGGGCTGGGCAGCCACATACGACGGGCTTGCAGCTTCAGGGGTGTGGACAGCACCCCAGCTGCACTGGCATATCAATTACCGCAAGTTGTGGGCTGTATATCTGGGACATGTACACTTCGCTACGGAGCTGCGAGGAAAGGATGTACTAGTACGCTCCGACCGTTGCGTTTATCAACTGTCAAGGCGGTTTGCGCTCTCGTCACCTGTCGCATCTCGCTCGTCATCTCCACCTTTGGAGTCAGAAGCATCTGAGGTCCCTTCGTGACATCCCGGGTATACTCAATACAGCGGCAGATGCGCTTTCCCGAGCTGCGCGCCCCAGCGAATGGCGACTCCACCCCCAGACGGTTCAGCTAATTTGGAAGAAGTTCGGTCGTGCGCAGATAGATCGTTGTTAGGCACAGGTATGATGACATTTTTTTAAAAGGAGGGAACCACAAAGGTGGCAATTGAACTTGTAAAAAGCTTATTGGGCAATCAGTGAGGCAGTTATGCATTTTTGTAAACCAGAGTAAACAACATAAAATACTCCTAAAAGTTAGTTATACTTGCTTATACTATATTTGCCATTGGTCTAACCGAGTAGACGCAATCAACTGATAATACACGCCACATGCTCAGGGACCTCACTGATTAACATAAGAATCACAAAAACGGTGAGTGAAAAAATACAGAGATTTACTCTGTACAGGATAAACTATCCACACTGAGTTTGATAGTAAAGTGACAATAAATACAAAACATCAGAATAAATAAAGACAGAAAACATTACAAATAGGGTGGGCTAATTTGCATAATGTTAATGACGCGCTTGCAGGTGTCAAAGACATCTTATTGCACATTCTTTGAATGTAATGTTTGGGATTATGGGTAATGTAGTATCGTATAACAACGTAAGGTTCACATTACATAAAACAAGACTTATTTTAGTGATGTTGCGATGGTAGGCTTAAGTAAACTAAGGCATAAAAATGGTACCTTATAGCTGAAGAGAAAAAGAAAAAGGCAAAGGAAGAAAAACAACCTCATATTAAAGTTATGCTCTGCTTTACATTGTTTAATGCGTTTGCTTTTTTAAAAAAATAAATTAACCCACATGAAAAAAAGACTGTTATACCAAATTATTTATATTATTTCAAGTTCTGTTGCACTATAACAACAGAATATTTTAGATGTCTCCATATATAAAACACCTGATTCAGTTCATCAGCTTGTTAGTGTGTTAACTAAGGAAACGTTCAAACATTCTGGAAAGAGTGGAATCAGGTGTTTCATAACAGGAGACATCTAAAACATTCTGGGAGGGGGGGTCCGAGGACTGGAGTTGAGAACCACCGATTTAATCTATTGCACTTAATAAAAACTTCTACACTGCAATTTAGAAATTAGCTAAAAACTAATGGAAACGAAATATGACAAAGCAATTTTCAGGGCAATCGAACAGGCATCAGATTGGACACCCCGGCAAAGGGACCCATGCACATGTTGGAAGCGCACCACAACAACAAACTAAGGAGATAACACAGGTGAATCAGATTTACTGTGCCTGTATAGTGAGTATGCACATGACGTCCCCGTCGACGAGAGGGACTGTGGTTACACCCACTGAGTGGCAAAAGACAGAGCGGCAGCATTTGAGCACAGTGTGAAATCAGCGAAAACACAGTGAAAACGCGCCAAAATGGGAAAAAGCTGTTTTGAGATAGACTGTATTAAGAGATTTACAAATTTTAATGTAAATCATAATGTAACTGATGATACATGTTACATTTCTGATTTCATGTTGTGTTGTTTCCATGTTGTAAACTTTTTATGTATGTTGTTTTAGATAATTATTTGTATTCTACAAAGCTTATACATTGTTTGTCTCCGTGCCACCACAGATCTGCCTGAACATTTGACTCTGATTGGTGGAAGGGGTGCATTTAAACAGGTAAATGCAAAGACACATCCACTCTGTTCATTGCAGCAAAAAGAAAGGTAAAGTAACAGTTAACACTGATACAGTACACATCAATTCACTTTCTCTTACACATCTCTTATTTAAAATGTCCCATGCACTAACAGATTTGTTGATTGCCTCACAGCAAGAAGATCCAATTTCCAATTACATTATAAAACCCAACAAACAATGACTTTTTTTGTCCTTTTAAGGTTATTGTGTTACGCAGTATTTAATTATATTTAAAGGTAGTTTGACTGTAAATATCCGTTGTTAAACATAATACAGCATAATCATTGCCGTGTTTTCCCGTATTTGTAGGTGTTTTGACTGTTTTTATACAAGTAAATATCATTCATTAAACATGAAAAGGCAGAATTTTTGCCGTGTTTACCTGTATTTTGACTGTTTTTATTCAAGTAAATATCATTCATTACACATTTAAAGGATGTAAAAATACACAATATCTTATGTAAAATTCTAGATATAAACTGTTTTTGTTTCGTTATTATACAGTCAAACAGTCTTTTACATCACAGTTTTTTCCTGTTATTTGAAAGTAATTTTCTGGCGCCCCTGCTGCCAGAAAATAACCGTTTTTAACAAAAAATTTTACAGTGTATTTGACAAACATGTGACTTTTTACTTTCATTGTTTTGGCCAAAATTTTTATACAAAAAATATGCCAGAATACACTGCAAAAATGTATCAAAAATGTATTTTAAAATTTGTATAAACTTACTTATAAATAATTGTAATTATTTTGGTAAAATATACAAAAAACATACTAAAAAATAGGGTCACATGTACATTTAGCCTAGGCCTACATTTATTCATTTTGCCCACACTTTTATGCAAAAAAGTTTTATAGCTTACATGCTCGCAAACTGCACTTTGTATATGGTTATAAACAGTAGTTTGGTCTTATTTGTATTCAAGCATATATTAATATACACTATTGCCAAAGGTTTTGGGACACCCTTCCAAATGATTGAATTCAGGTGTTCCAATCACTTCCAGTGAAAGGAACTCTTAGGCCTCAGTCACACCAAAAGCGTTTATGGCAGTTGCAGGCGCCTTTTTTGAATGATATTCTATGGGCAGGGCACGTTTGCGCACTGTTTATGCGCGCCGAGCGCCTTGCGGTTTTCTGCCGCCTGCCGCGCACGCATTTTTGAAGGAGCGCTGAGAGCGGAGGAGCGCCTGACGTCATTCGCGTCTTCCATTGTCCAATCGAATGAGGGGAGAGGCGGGCCTTACGTTGTGGCGAGGGAAGTTTACAGTTGCTTTGAAGAACCGGACTCCACTCGCTCACTCTCTCCTGCGTGTTTGTGCTCCTCTTATCCTCAAACAAGGTCAGAGCAAGCGCCCTCTTTTTAAAGTTTCTGCTAATATGACAGTTAACAGCAAAAGAGCGCTCACGCTTCAATATTTGATTGACAAGACAGCTGACTCGGTGGTTGCTTAGCAATATGAAAAGCCGCGCTGCACTGCTCTTTTTTTTTAAAAAAAGGCAGTGCGTCGCGCCTTGCGTTTGCAAGCGTTTAAAGCGCTTTTGGTGTGACTGAGCCCTTAATGCTTCATGCCAAGCAGGGCTGGACTGGGACAAAAATTCGGCCCTGGCATTTTGGCCCAAATCGGCCCACACAACATACACGGCAAAAAATAATTTTCAAGAAAAAAAATTATTAGTTTTTTTGTCTTGTTTTCTGTAAAAATATCTAAAAATTCTTAAATTACAAATGCTTTTTCTTGATGGACAAAATGACCCAAGAAAATAAGTCTAATTTTTTACACCAAAAATATTAAATTTAGGTGGTTTTGTGCATAAAACAAGCAAAAAAATCTGCCAATGGGGTAAGCAAAAAATCTTGAACATTTTTCTGAAACACTAAATGCAAGAAAAATTCAAGAAAAATTTGCTTACCCCATTGGCAGATTTTTTTGCTTGTTTTATGCACAAAATCACTTAAATTAAACATTTTTGGTGTAAAAACTAGACTTATTTTCTTGAGTCATTTTGCTCATCAAGAAAAAGCATTTTATTTTAAATTTTCTTTAGATATTTTACTGAAAACAAGACAAAAATACTAAGAAATTTTTTCTTAAAAATAATTTTTTGCAGTGTATAATTACAAATACCACCCATCTTTGCATGCCTTTAAATATGTATAGCAATAGCAACTCCAATTCCATAAAAGCGCTAAACCCAATTAATAGCAGGTAGAAAAGAGTGAGAGTTGACCAACTGTGACGGATGTCAGCGCCAACGCTCCCGGTACTTCCCATTCACCCGAGTACTGACTACATTCCCCATTAGCACTGTGACCCGCTGATTACACACCAGCTGCAGCGTATCAGCGGGTCTATTTAACCTGGGACTCTGCCACTTGAACTTTGCGAAGTCTTGTTTGCCCTAGCAGCATTTCTGAGCGTTTTCCCTGTGTGTACCCGTGTTTGATTTCCTGGTGTTATTTTGGACTGTCTTTTGGTTTATTGATTCTTGCCGCCTGCCCTGAACTTGGACTGGATTACGTTTACGACTGCTTTCTGCCTGCCCCGATCTTGGACTGATTTACGTTTATGAGTGATTGCCGCCTGGCATTTCCTGAAAAGTTTGATGGCACCCCAGATCGATGTAAAGGCTTCCTCATGCAGTGTGAGCTTTTCATCGCTCAACAACTCCACATTTACAACACGGAGGTTAGTAAAATCTCGTTGATTTGTTCTTTGCTTACTGGGAAAGCATTGGAGTGGGCTACGGCATTATGGGCAGCTGGCAACTTTAACCAAAGTACCTTTGATGAGTTTAAGAGCACCATGCGAGCTGTGTTTGAACACCCAGCAGGAGGTCGAGACCCAGGTGAACAACTACTTTCCCTTAGACAGGGGCGCCGCTCAGCGGCCGAATTCGCTCTGACCTTCCGCACACTCGCTGCACAGACCAACTGGGTTGAAGATACATTGAAGACATTGTTTCGTCAAGGTTTAAGTCAAGAATTACAGTCCGAGTTAACCTGCCGTGACGAGGGGAGGAGTTTTGATGAATTCGTCAAGTTGGCTATACGAGTGGATAATTTAGTACGTAGTCGCAGACCAGTCCGTGTATTTGAGACTCACACAACTCACTCAGGACCTTCACCTGACACGAGTGAACCCATGCAAGTGGGCAGAGCACGACTCACGGCGGATGAGAGAGAACGCCGCTTTCGTCAACGTCTTTGCCTGTATTGTGGTGAAGCTGGCCATGTCCTGGCAGTCTGTCCCTCACGACCAGCTCAGACACGCTTAGGTCGGGTGAGTGCATCTATTCCATCTACTACATTTGAATGTATGGAAGTTTCTGTCTCGTTGTCCTGGCAACAAAGTAAATTTAACACCAAAGCATTACTTGATTCCGGGGAACCTGAACAACAAGCCATGAAGAAATACATCGCAGAGGAGCTTGAGAAGGGCTTCATACGCCATTCTACATCACCAGCATCTGCAGGGTTTTTCTTCGTGGGCAAGAAAGATGGCAGTCTAAGACCCTGTATTGATTATCGTGGCCTGAATGACATCACGGTGAAGTTTCGCTATCCGTTACCTTTAGTACCTGCTGCTTTGGAGCAACTACGCAGCGCCAAGATCTACAGTAAGTTGGATCTCCGAAGTGCTTACAACCTGATTCGTATTCGGGAAGGGGATGAATGGAAGACAGCATTCTCCACCAGTGATGGTCACTATGAATACTTGGTGATGCCCTTCGGTCTATCTAACAGTCCGTCCGTGTTCCAGTCCTTTATTAATGATGTACTCCGGGACATGCTTAACCGTTTTGTGATTGTTTACATTGATGACATACTAATTTACTCTGATTCTCTAGAACAACACGTGGTACATGTCAGAACTGTCCTCCAACGCCTCATTGAACACCAACTCTACGTGAAAGCAGAAAAATGTGAGTTTCATCAGTCATCTACGTCCTTCCTGGGGTATATCATAAGTCCAGACGGGGTGGCTATGGACGAAAAGAAGGTGGAGTCAGTTCTACAGTGGCCCAAACCCATGACGGTAGAAGAACTCCAAAGATTTCTGGGATTTGCTAACTTTTACAGGAGATTTATCAAGAATTTCAGTATAATTGCAGCACCTTTAACTTCACTTGTGCACAAGTCTAATCACAAGCTCTCATGGAACCCGGAAGCCGAAGCTGCCTTCAGTGAACTTAAGACTCGCTTTACTTCAGCCCCTATACTGCATCATCCAGATCCTGAGAAGCCTTTCATAGTCGAGGTGGATGCCTCGAATTCTGGAGTGGGAGCTGTGTTATCACAAAGACAAGGTAACCCAGGAAAAGTTTACCCCTGTGCTTTCTATTCTAGAAAACTAAATCCTGCTGAGAGAAATTATGATGTGGGTAACCGGGAGCTTTTGGCTATGAAGGCGGCCTTGGAAGAATGGCGGCATTGGCTAGAGGGCGCCAAACACCCTTTCCTGATTCTCACAGACCATCGCAACCTGGAATATTTACAATCTGCCAAACGTCTCAATACCCGGCAGGCAAGGTGGGCTCTGTTCTTCACTAGATTTCAATTTACTATCACATACCGACCTGGATCCAAAAACACCAAAGCAGATGCATTGTCACGTATCTTTGATTCTTCACCCCAGCCTGTTTGTTCCGAGCCCATCATCCCACCCTCCCTCATTGTAGCTCCTGTTCAGTGGAACGTTATGCAAGAAATAAACCAGCTCAACAATGCTAATCCACCACCAGCGGAATGCCCTGCAGACCGTACTTACGTTCCTCCTTCTCACAGGAAGCAGGTCATTCAATGGGTACACACATCTCTCTCTTCTGGACACCCGGGCATTAACTCGACATTGATGATGCTGAAGAACAAGTTCTGGTGGCAGTCCATGTTACCTGATGTCAGCGCGGTGGTGAACGCCTGTACGGTTTGCGCAGCCAGTAAAACCCCACACCAGAACCCAGCTGGTCTCCTCCAACCCCTTGTGATCCCACAGAGACCATGGTCTCACATAGCGGTGGATTTTGTGACGGATCTGCCTAGGTCTGATGGTAACACAGTGGTACTTTCTGTCATTGATCGTTTCTCTAAAGCATGTCGTTTTATCCCTCTGCCCAAGCTGCCATCTGCCATGGAAACGGCTGAACAGCTACTTCACTGTGTGTTCCGTTATTACGGGTTGCCTGAGGACATCGTATCTGACCGGGGTCCACAATTCACGTCCAAGGTATGGAAAGCATTCTTCAAAGCTTTAAACATCAACATCAGTCTTACATCCGGTTATCACCCACAATCCAATGGTCAAGTTGAACGTCTTAATCAAGAGTTAACTAAGTTTCTCAGAGTTTACTGTCACAAGAATCAGCATGACTGGTGTCGCTTCCTACCTTGGGCGGAATATGCACAGAATTCCCTTAAGAAAACTTCCACGGGTCTCACTCCATTCCAATGCGTCCTGGGATACCAACCGCCCATCTTCCCCTGGGATGAAGAACTCGCAGACATCCCGGCCATTGACGCTTGGTTCACCCGAAGTCAGGAAACTTGGCAAGAAGCTCATGTCCATCTGTCCCGAGCCATCAGGAAGGTCAAGGAAAAAGCAGATCGCCATAGAACCCCAGAACCCCACTACGAACCTGGTCAGTTGGTTTGGCTCTCATCCAGAGACCTGAAACTTCGTCTCCCCTGCAAAAAGTTGAGTCCCAGGTATGTTGGTCCTTTTAAAATTTTGAAACAAGTTAATCCTGTCTCCTACCGTCTTGATCTCCCCCCTAATTACCGTATCTCTCCCACTTTCCATGTTTCCCTGTTAAAACCTGCCGTGGACCCGGGAGCGGCTGTAGATTCTGGAGGATCAGGGCCCCCTCCCATCATGGTGGACGGAGAAGAAGCCTATCTGGTCAGCGAGCTGCTGGACTCCAGACGTCAGGGCTCCAACCTGCAGTACCTCGTCAACTGGGAGGGGTATGGTCCCGAGGAGAGGTCGTGGGAGAACGCTAACGACATCTTGGATCCCAACCTCATCCATGAATTTCACAGACTACACCCGGATAAACCTGCCCCTCGTCCCCGAGGTCGTCCTCGAAAGAACACTTCCCGCGTCTGGAGCCGCTCGCAGGGGGGGGCTCTGTGACGGATGTCAGCGCCAACGCTCCCGGTACTTCCCATTCACCCGAATACTGACTACATTCCCCATCATGCACTGTGACCCGCTGATTACACACCAGCTGCAGCGTATCAGCGGGTCTATTTAACCTGGGACTCTGCCACTTGAACTTTGCGAAGTCTTGTTTGCCCTAGCAGCATTTCTGAGCGTTTTCCCTGTGTGTACCCGTGTTTGATTTCCTGGTGTTATTTTGGACTGTCTTTTGGTTTATTGATTCTTGCCGCCTGCCCTGAACTTGGACTGGATTACGTTTACGACTGCTTTCTGCCTGCCCCGATCTTGGACTGATTTACGTTTATGAGTGATTGCCGCCTGCCCCGAACCTGGTCTGTTTTACGTTTATGATTACTTGGATGTGCCCATTGTTTACTGTTGTTTGCTATTTGATAACATCAATAAAGAGTTGCAAATGGAACCTAACCTGTCAGTCTCGTCACACCAACAAACACTTCTGGAACGTGTTGTTTTTTAGTTTAGTTTAGTTTAGTTTAGTTTAGTTTAGTTTAGTTTAGTTTAGTAATCCACACTTATGAATCCTAAAACAAGCTTCATGCTATTGGCAAAATTTGCCATTGAATTGGCGACTTTTTACAGAATACAAGTGCTGCTTACAGTAATATTGAAAACTGATTATTACTTGCAGTACTTACAGGAAAATATTCACTACATTCACTGAACTAAACTAGTGTGATTACAGTAAGATATTTTTACATTATCTGTCAAGTGTGTTGTTATATACAATAAACACACCTTTTTCTGTAAGCAGATCTCCTGGATTGTTTGATTTTGCTTGAAGAGAAATTATACGCTTTAAAACTATTTTATTGCAGCTTTGTCACCATTATTTTGTGTTTTTGTGATAACTTTGTGTTTATCAAGGGGTATCAATCTAAACTTGTGTTTTGAAAGCAGTTCTGCTTACCGCAGGGACTACACTCACTTCTCCATCATCTCTCTCCCTCTCCTCACTGACACTTTGCGTGCTGGTCATCATCATCACCAGCGACGCGAGTTGAAGGTCGACATTTGTGTTATTTTAACACATTTTTCAGCGTCTGCCTGAAGAGCCTGTTTCTTTTTGTCGTGCAGTTTTTCTGCGCCTCCCTTGCATTTTTCTCCATCTCTATCTCTCTGTTTTGACACGTGAACTGACCGACGATGCACGCTCGCTTGCACAGAGACCAAAGCGGTGATTGGGCCAGCTTAATGTCATTAAAAAAAAATAACCAATGGGCTGCTGCTGAGTGGGCCGGTCTAGCTAGCAAAAAAAAAAGGACGATGACTGGGCTGGTCATGTCGTTTAAAAGAAAATAACCAATGGGCTGCTGCTTTAATGTCAGTGGGCCGGTCTGTTTAGAAAAAAAGACGCTAACTGGGCTGCTCAGACAAAGATAGTATGAGATGGATCGGCCCAAAATGTACGTCGGCCCACCGGGAAACTGCCCAGTGTGCCAGATGGCCAGTCCGCCCCTGATGCCAAGACATTTTGGACAATTTCTTGCTCCCAACTTTGTGGGAACAGTTTGGGGATGGCCCCTTCCTGTTACAACATGACTGTGCACCAGTGCACAAAGGAAGGTCCATAAAGACACGAATGAGCGAGTTTGGTGTAAAGGAACTTGACTGGCCTGCACAGAGTCCAATATAACATCTTTGGGATGAATTAGAGCGGAGACTATGAGCGAGACCTTCTCATCCAACATCATTGTCTGACCTTACAAATGTCATTTTAGAAGAATGGTCAAAAATTCCCATAAACACACTCCTAAACCTTGTAGAAAGTCTTCCAAGTCTAAACCCTATGGATTAAGAATGGGATGTCATTCAGATCCATGTGCATATTGGGGCAGGTGTCCCCAAACTTTTTGGCAATATAGTGTATATTGCTAAGGCACAGGATTTCAATTTGTATTTCTAGTCCTCTGTATTTGCGCAGAAAAATTATACCCACAGATCATCAAATGGGATGCAATTACAGTGTCCTATAAGTACATTCATAGTTTAGTCAAACTGCCATCTAGACCTGTTTGAGTCGTGACTCACTCGGATCTTTCACCCGGATCTTTAAATTAACTCACGAGTCGCGAGTCTCTAGTATCATTAACCCGGATCAGTTGAGTCCTACTACAATTCAATGTAAAACCATAAACAGCGCCACCACACACATGAACCTCTTGCAGCATTATTGATGACAATTCGCTCGCTCTACAGATCCACTTGTATCCGGCCGATATGCGCGAGAACTGACCTGAGATTCTCACTCAGAGACGGAAACATTGCAAACTCCAGAGACCTGCTGATTCGCGAACTGACCCGAGATTCTCACTCATATTGCGGACTCGAGAGACATGCGAATCTGCAATGTTTCCGGCTCTGAATCGAGAATCTCTCAAGTCTCAGCTCGTAACCGGCTGATCCGCGCGAACTGTCTCTCGAGTCAGAGCCGGAAACACTGCAGATTCGCAGATCTGCGGAAACATTGCAGACTCGAGACTCTCCGGCTTCGACCCATTGTCTTTAACCATAACATAGGAAGACTCACCATTTTAGATGTGGTATCGAAGTTTATGAAAAATAAACCCCTTTTCAATGTTTTTAAACTTGACTTAAACATTTTTATAGATTGTATTTCTGGATTAAAGGGTAAATCAGCATCAAAATGTATGCAATACTTAACTGATTTAACGTAATTAATTTAACTGATAAATAAAAATACGAAATATATTTCAGATGTGGTATTTTTTAGTTTGCCATGTTACCGGCTTTACTATGACAGCAGTTTTCTGCAGTGTTTCAGTTCCATGGTCTGCGAGTGTGCAATGTTTCCGGCTCTGAGAATCCCGAGTCTCGCGGATCAGCCGGTCACAAGTGGGTCTGTACTGAGTTTCCTTGGTGATTTAGCAATACTGACTCAAGTGACTCACACAACCCGGATCGCTTTAGTGAGTGACTCACAATAACCCGGATCCTTAAAAGGAGTCAAGTTTGCCAGGCCTACTGCCTTCACCTTTTATCTACCATGGCTTTAGAATCAATGTCAGGGCATAATGTTTTTGGGAAACAATCCATCAAATGTTTTTAAGTAATTGGTACAGTCTATAATAAGCTTTAACTAACCCATGTACTTGTTTTAAGTAAGCAATAAAATAAAAGAGGCTGTGGGGTGCTGTGAAACGGCTGAATTTTGTGAAAGGGGGTGTAATTTGCATTAAAGCCCCCCTAACCTAAAAAATGCACTTTTAAATGTGTTTCTAGCAGAAATGAGTCACCAGTGTTTGTGTGCAGAAACATCCTGTTATAATACAAATCCAACTATTCTTCTTAGTGTAATCTCATTTAAACCGCAATAGTCACACAAAATAGGGGATCCTCTATCAAAGTGATGTCACACTGATTACGCCCCCACCATAACCACTCACAGACTCCACCTTATGAGCGCGTAGTTCAATCTTCTGCCATAGACACATGTTTTAATTGTGAAATGATCTGTAAGAAAGGTCACCAGCGTTTGAGTTGCCTTAGGAAGCTTGCCAAATTTCACATTGACAGACACATGATGACATTGTTTTATATTGCTTTTATTGAATCTATTATTTCTTTTTCCATTGTGGTGTGGTATGGAAGTCTGTCAGGAAAGAACAAAAACTCCTTAAACCAAATTGTCAAGTGGGCCAGTAAGATAATAGGAGTAAATCAACGGACTCTAGAACACATTTACACAACTCAGTCGTACAGGAAGGCAACTATTATTTTAAATGATGAGCTGCATCCCTTAAGTAACCAGTTTCAGTTACTTCCCTCAGGTTGCTGGTTTGTGGCCCCGAGATGGAAAACAAGACGCTACAGGAATACTTTTCTTCCTGTGGCAATTGATTTTGTAAATAAGAATAAGAAGAGAGATGTTGATGTTTTTATTAGGTGATAGCTAGTTAAACGCAAGAGGGGATATGTATGTGTCTGATGCAGCTTGTCATGAGGTTATTAATCTGTGTATTTATATGTAAAATGTTTTATGTTTTTATATCTTGTATGTGTTCTTGGGACAACAAAATTCTAATATGCAAAATATTTTACATTCGGGTATGAAATAAAGAGACCTTGACCTTAATGTAGTCCAAAGCACATGTGTAAGCACTCTACTCCCTACTTTGCATACGGAGAGGGAAATCTAAGCATTCTTTGAATAAAAACACACACACACACACACACACACACAAAACAGCGTATTTTTCATTTCACATCCACAAATGGCCATGTTCAACATCCTATAATGAAAGATCTGTGGTGTATTTTGAGCTGAAACTTTACAGAGACATTCTGTGGATACTAGAGACTATTTTTATATTGATGAAAACACCTAGGTTAGCGGCCCTTTAAGCCAACATGAACAAAACAGGTTAAAAATGGAAACTCTTTAACTATAACTTTTTAACTATACCAATGTAAAATGCACTTTAAAAACTTTAAATTATAGTTACGAATTGATAATGTAGATTAAGATAATTAATAACATCTTCATGATTTCCTAACATTTGCATTAGGAAAAGTGTATTCTATGCTTTTTCTTTAATTAAAGTCATCAATAATGCATTTATAGAGGTGTATAACTGTATTATGACTCACAATAAGTAACACAGCCACAGCATACAGCATTCCTTAAGTATAAGATAATTAATACTTATAAATCAGTGTATAATGAATTATGAGCATGTGCATTGAAAAAGCAAATGCATCACTTAATAATAATAATAAGTAATAACAAAAAAAATAACTATAATAAAAATTAAAACTATAACTTATAATTATAATTACCTATAAATAATTATAAATGGGGCTATAATGGGGCAAATTTTCTCAAGTCAATGACCATTGACATGTGTGGCAAAAAGTTAGTTTTAGGCCCTGCAAATGTAAAAGAAAACCAAACTGGAAGGAAGAACAGATGGTGCTTCTTGTCCTACTTATACATGAAATGATTTGCCAGCAACAGTCATTTTGACTTGGTCTCTTGACTACCCTAACTTTTCACAGATTTAGGAGCTAGTTTTAGCACAAAAAGGCTTTGTTAACAGAGCCGGTCCTCCCTATATGCAAGGTAAGCAAGGTGCGTAAAGCCTAGGGAGCCCCCTTGCTCTTAACGTCATCTGGCGCTGCACAGACCAGATGGCGAGTGACATCATTGTCCATTTGAAAGGACAACAAGCAGTCTGATCTCACAATACTTCAATTACAATTGTTAGTCAGTCTGTGCAGCTCTGCATGCAGTGGCTCAGTGGTTCAAGTAGGTTGTCTACAAATCGGAACGTTGGTGGTTCAATTTCCAGCTCCACCTGACACCCCCGTCAGTGTATGAATGATTGAATGGTTAAATGTGCAACTTGTAACTGCTTTGGATGGCCATAGGTCTCTAAAAAGCGTTATATAAGTGCAGTCCATTTTCCATTTAAAGCGCCTATCGACATGCATCTTGATATATGGATATGATTCAAAGCTATCCATCCGGAGAAGAAAAACAAAAAGCGTCATGAAGGTGAAGTAAAAAAAATTAAGAATACATTAATGTTTTAAATTCCTATTTAGTTTTGACTATCCATGCAATGATTTTTTACACTCAATCCAAATAACCAGATTAAACATTAGTTCAGTGTCTTTTGTTAGAAATGTATGTCAGAATCCTGCCAGATCCTTGTTTGTATTTAGATATAGTTTAGCATGGCAGGGTTCTGACAGTACATATGTTCTATGTGGGAGATGCGTGGTTTTAGTATTGGGTTATTCTGACTACGCATTTCCCAGGCCTCGTCACTTTTCCCCGATCCCTTACTTGTGATTATTTTCCAGGTGTATGTGATTTACTTTGTCCCTATTTATTGTCCTTGTGTTTGCTTTTCTGTGCACGTTCGTCTTGTCACATTTCCTGTTGGTTTGCTGTGAGTATATAGTAAAGTCTTAGTCGTTGCCTGTTTTATGTTTTGAAAAGTTTATTGTTAGTTTTGTTAAGTTTAGTGTCGTGTCTCCCTTGTCTTGTTTTGCCCCCTCGTGGCTTTTGTTTTCCCTTTTTACCCTGTTGTTTAATAAATTCCTTTTTCGTCATATGTCTGCATTTGGGTTCGTGTCTTGTGTCTCATAAATCCTGACAATGTATGCATGAATAATCAAAATTCATAACTTAACGTTACTTGTTAAACTAATTTACACATTTATTCATGCAAGATTCATGCAAGATGTTTTGTGACTGCTGTTATCATTTTAAAAAGATGCACATTACTCTTAAGTTTGCATATTTAGAGAATTATTGGTGTATTTTGGTTTGTTTACCTCTGGAGTCTGATCATGCCTTAGTTTTTATGCAAATTGGAAAATCTGTGAGAGTTGTTTGTTATAGTTTTTCCGACCGCTGTTTTGGTTTTATTTTATCAATAATTTTTTTTATTTGTTTGCCTGATGTTCTGTATATCTTTAAGAATATATTTGACAATAGTCCTTGTTTTGTAAATACCAATGTAACAGATTAACCCTTAGGAAAATGAACCATGTTTTTAGTGGTAAAACTGTAGTAGCCATGGTTTTACTATAGTAATAGTTTAACTATGGTTTTTACAAAACCATGGTTATTTTGTGGTAACCATGGTTTTACTACAGCAACCATGTTAACTATAGTAAAACCATGAATATTATTTGTAAGGGAAGGGCTTTTCAGAAAACACTTGTCAATGTAGTAATTAGGAATTATTTTGATGAGTGTCACAGTAATGTCCATCTGGCAAAAATGTACAGCTATACGATAATACAATGTAGCCTGGGTGCCAGCCGAACTTAGCCCTGACCACAACATTTCCGGATGGGAATTTCGGTCTGGAGTTGCTCCATTGTGGCGCTACTGTGCTTGAACAAAAACAGTTCGGACCAATCAAATTGTCAGGGCGGGCTTTATACGATGATGGACAGATGATCAGCAGTAACATTATCAACCATATCACCAAAGAGCGCTTGTGTTGAATCTGTTTACAACAAAATGGGTGCTGCTGGAGAATTCAGTTGTGTGGATTCTGCCATAGAGTCTGTTCTAGAAGATATCGACGGTGCATTGATTTTAAGAGAGGAACAGAGAAACGCGATCAAGACATTGGTTGATCGGAAAGATGTTTCTGCTGTCCCTACTACGGTATTGCAACTCGCCGTGCACGACAACATGGATATAACTAGCTGTCGTTGCCAGCTCCTTTTCGGAAGCCCGTGGATGAAGTTCATTTAAGAAACAGCTGAAATTCCATGTTTTTTTGTTTAAACGAAATACGCAAATTAAAAGTGGTACCGCTCCCATATACTTTGACACTCAGAGGTGTGCAGTGTCCGGTAGTGAACTATTGTGTACAGTTTTATATTGTAATTCGGTCAGAAACTAGATTGGGAGGCGAACAAATATGACTACTTTTTATTTTGACTAATCTATTGACTAATTTATTGATTAATCGATTATTCTAACGACTAATTTACCACAAAAAATAAACAAACATTCCTAAATCCCAATGTTCTTTTAACGTAGCATACTCTTTTAATATTGTGTGTATATATATATATATATATATATATATATATATATATATATATATATATATATATATATATATATATATATATATATATATATATATATATATATTCAATTCAATTCAATTTTATTTATATAGCGCTTTTCACAAGTATTAATTGTTGCAAAGCAGCTTTACATGAGAAGATGTAGAGGAGAACACAGAAAATCAATAGATAATATAAGAAGTAAAGAAAGCGGTTAAACCGTACAAGCGAGCATATTAATAATGTAACGTATACTGTAAAGTGCTAAGTTAAGCCAAAGTTGGCTGACTCTCCCTGGGATTAAAAACCCTCTAGGAAAAAAAACCCAATGGGAAAAAGTCCTAGAAGGACAAAAACCCTTGGGAGGAATTAATATATATTTACATATATATATAGAAACGGTAGGGATAGGAGGCGGGTAAGCGAATTAAACTGGTTTAGCCGGTGGTCGTTGGTCGGGCATCGGCTGGTCATCACGTTGAAGGACAGCCAGTGGATCAGTGATGCAATGATCTTCACAGCAACCGGAACTGGGTCTGTTTGTCTCATGGTCCTCGTGGTTGAGGACGAGACAGGGAGAGAAAAACAGAATTCTATTAGCGTAGGGGCCGTTCGCATGCAATGCAAGTGTCAAACATTATAGTGGTTCAAGTCGGCTCGGTTCCAGACAGGCTAACTATTGCGGCAATAGTATATTACCCATATGAGGTATGTGAGTGCTTTGTTCTAGACAAACTAACTACTGCGGGAAATGTACATTTACTGGACATTTTATGTGAATGCTTTGTTAAAGAAGAATGTCTTAAGTTTAGATTTAAATTGATCGACTGTGTCTGATACTCGAACATTATTTGGTAAATCATTCCAGAGCTTAGGGGCTAAGTAGGAAAAGGATCTACCACCTTTAGACACTTTTGATATTCTAGGGATAATTAAGTGACCAGAATTTTGTGAGCGCAGTTTACGTGATGGATTGTATTCTGATAGTAGTTCTTTAATATACGAAGGCGCTAGGCCATTTAAGGCTTTGTAGGTGATTAGTAATACTTTAAATTGTATACGATATTTAACTGGTAGCCAGTGTAAAGATGCCAGAATTGGACTGATGTGGTCATACTTTTTAGATCGAGTAAGCACTCTTGCGGCGGGGTTTTGAACCAGCTGTAGCTTGTTTACCTGATTTGCATGGCATCCCCCGAGTAACGAGTTACAATAGTCTATTCTAGAGGTCATAAAAGCATGTATAAGCTTTTCTGCGTCTGATGCAGACAGCATATGGCGTATTTTTGAGATATTTCTAAGATGGAAGAATGCTGTGCGGCAGACGTTGGCGATATGACTATCAAAAGATAGATTGCTGTCGAACATTACGCCTAAATTCTTAACCGTGGAAGATGGCACCACCGTGCAGCCATCTATGGGCAACTTGTAATCTGACATATTATGTTTGTAGCGATTCGATTCAATAATAAGTATCTCTGTTTTATTGGAGTTTAGCATAAGAAAGTTTTGTGCCATCCAGTCCCTAATATCACTAATGCAGTCTGTTAGCTTAGAAAACTGGTGGGTTTCGCTAGGATGCGACGAGATGTAAAGCTGGGTATCATCCGCATAGCAGTGAAAACTTATGTTATGTTTCCTGATAATGTCTCCTAGAGGTAACATATATAACGAGAATAGGATAGGGCCTAGAACTGATCCCTGAGGTATGCCGTATTTAACGGGGGAGTGATATGACTCTTCCTCATTTACATAAACAAAGTGATATCGATTGGTTAGATACGATCTGAACCAGGCTAACGCCTGACCACTGATGCCAACATAGTTTTCTAGTCTATTGAGTAAGATTGTGTGATCTATTGTATCAAAGGCTGCACTAAGGTCTAGTAATATAAGGATTGAGATTTCACCACGATCGGATGTTAAAAGGAGGTCATTTGTAACTCTAAGCAGCGCTGTCTCTGTGCTATGGTGGGGCCTGAATCCTGATTGGAACTTTTCATATGTATTATTATTTTCTACGAATGTGCGTAGCTGGCTTGCCACTACTTTTTCTAATATTTTAGAAAGAAAAGGTAGATTTGAGATTGGTCTAAAGTTATTAAGATCTCCCTGGTCAAGATTTTGCTTTTTAATGAGCGGTCTAATAACTGCTAGTTTAAAAGCTGTTGGAACGTATCCTAATTCTAGAGATGAGTTAAAGATATTAAGTACCGTGTCTGACACTACATGAAATACCTCTTTTAGTAATTTTGTGGGAACGGGGTCTAGTATACAGGACGATGATTTGGATGACGTTACTAGTTTAGAGAGCTCTTCTATTGTAGTAGGATTAAATGACTCAAGATGTTCGTTTGGTAATCTAGTGGAAAATGTACTATTGGGTAGAGTGATGGCTGCTTGCGTAGTTTCTATGTTTTCCCTAATAAACATAATTTTGTTAGTAAAGAAGTTCATGAAGTCATCACTATTGTGTTGGAGTTTACTATTGGTTTCTGTTTGTTCTTTGTTTCTAGTCAGTTTCGCAACTGTGCTAAATAGAAAACGAGGGTTGTTATGATTTTCTTTAATAAGCGTACTGAGATAGGTAGATCTGGCAGTTTTAATAGCCTGTCTGTAGTGTTGAACACTCTCTTTCCATGCTGAACGCCATACCTCTAACTTTGTGCTTCGGTAGTTTCTTTCCATTTTTCTAGCTACTTTTTTAAGGGCTGCAGTATGATGATCATACCATGGAGCTGGCGGTTTTTCTTTGATTCTCTTTTTTCGAATGGGAGCAACGGCATCCAACGTGCTAGAGCAGACGTTGTTCAGATTTTCTATTATAATATCTAGATCTTCACGATTATCTGCTACATGTTTCATTTGAGACAGGTCTGGAAGAATGCTAATAAAGCTATCTTTGGTGGTGGAAATTATTGTTCTGGCTAATCTGTAGCATGTTGTAGGCTGAGCGGTCCTATCTAGAAGTATTGTGCATGACACAAGGCAATGGTCTGAAACGGCATCGCTCTGGGGTGAGATTTCGATGTCATTTATATTGAGTCCGAGTGACAGAATTAAGTCTAGTGTGTGATTACGAGTATGCGTGGGCCCTGACACGTTTTGTTTAATGGCGAGAGAATTTAGAACATCCATAAACGCACGTCCTAATGCATCTTTTGGATTATCCACATGGATATTAAAATCACCAACGATAAGAGCTTTATCTACAGTGACTGTAAGCTCAGATAGGAAGTCTGCTATTTCTTTAAGAAAATCTGTGTGGTGGCCTGGAGGCCTATATATGGTAGCTAAAATGAACGAAAGTCGTTTGTTGTTGCGATCAGTTATTTCCATATTTAACAGTATTATTTCAAACGAATTAAATTTTAGGTTGGATTTATGGTTTACTTTGAATATTTTATTGTATATTGTAGCTACACCACCCCCTCTCCCTGTTAGACGAGGAACATGTTTATAATAATAGTCTTGTGGGGTGGATTCGTTTAAACTGGTGTAATCGTCTGCTTTAAGCCAGGTTTCTGTTAAACAGAGTGCATCTAAGTTTTGGTCAGTAATTATTGCTGAGTGCCCTCATTGGGTGCCCTAAGTGGACTTTTACAGAGGTGCCTACTTTAGTTGAAAAAACAACAAAATCACACACAACTATAGTATGTGTGACAATAAAACTTTATTAAAATGCTATTTTTATTAAATTATAATTGTAAAACACAAACTACAATTATACAAATATTAAATTATATATTATAGCCTATATTTTCGCATCTGTACCTCTGTAGCTAATGGACTTAATCTTAATCCAGTGTGACAAAGCTAATCTTACATGTAGGTATAAATCCAAGCAATTTTGGAGAATTACTAAATGTCTTTTTTGTAAGTAAATTTAAAGTCAGCTTTAAGAAAACAGCAGGTGTCTATTAACAAAAGCAAAAGTTGGTATGTATGGTTATGTTCTCAATAATACAGGTGTTTGATTGATTCAACACTCAAGCATTCAGTTAAAGCGATAGTTTGGCCAAAAATGATATTAAACCCATGATTTATTCACCCCGAAACCGTCCGAGATGCATTTGTCCATCATTTTTAAGACAAACACATTTTCAGTTATTTTAGAAAATGTTTTAGATGTTTCAGCCAATCAAATGCAAAGCCACGGGGTCCACGTCCCTCAAGTCCAAAAAATGTGCATCCATCCCTCACAAAATAAATCCAAACGGCTCCACAGTGATAAACAAAGGCCTTCTGAGGGTAATCAACGCAGTTTTGTCGTAGAAATATCCACATTTATAACTTTATAAACTAAAATAACTAGCTTCAGGTAATGCTGCCATCTTAGTCGCGTCTGCATTCAAGATGAGAGTGTACGCAGCTTATTGAGGTTTCTCTGCTGCGGCTCTGTGCCCCCACTGGGCACACCTTTGATTTGTGAAAAACCGGGACACTCAGATGAAATTTATTTTTGTTTTGTTTTTTGGAGGGAATCAACCCATATTTGCAAATTTACTATGTTAACAGTTGTAGGACTCTATTCCCTCTCTTACCTATATTTGTCCTGACGTAGATGCACTCCCTGAAGTAGATGCACTCCCTGACATAGATGCACTCCCTGATGTAGATGCACTCACTTTGGACTCCTTTCTACATTAAATACATACATTAAATACTCTTTTGTATAAACATTGTGTAAACATATACTGCATAATTATAATCTATTATAAAATATAATAATTTGTACAAAGATAGGCTATATTCTTTAGCAATTAAAACATGATTACATGTATTATAATAGCTTATAAACAACTTTGTTTTGTTTTTGTTAACTTAGTAAATTTGGGCACCTAAAACTGACATTTCTCACCTCTTTTTCCATGTGTATTTCTCATCCCTTTTTGCTGCCTGCAGAAGTCTCAGCTGTCCCTCAATGAATGCTTTAAACTCCAAGCATGATAATTTACAGTTTAATCTAACTTGAAGTTCAGCTTTGACCAACCCCACTGACATCCTGTTCCTTTTGTCTGACCAGACATCCTCTATGTGGCTAAATATACGCTCAGCATAGCTTGCATGACTTTCCAGCGCTGTTTTTCCTTCATATTTAAAGGAGCGGTGAATCAAATACTCAATATGCGATATGCGTTCATTTTTTTTTTCAAAATAAATGTTTTTCCAACACTGTATTTGTTAGCCTGCAAAATTATTGTCTATGTGCTTGTCACACAATTATTTGGCTTCACGCATTGTCAGTTGTTACACATTTAAATGATACATATATTTTCTTTATTTTCGATTTTTTTTACTTAAATTCTTAATATAATTTTTATAATGTCTCTTTCAGATTTTTCAACTCGGGCCAGACGCGAATTTGATTCGAACTCGTAAATGCCCAAAAAGCACCAAATAAAATCACTTGCGCAAGACCCTTTCGCGCGAACTGAAAGTGTTTATCGCGGCGCAGAGCGTCCACGCGCACCAACACAACATGAAAATCACTTGCTCCAGACGCTCAATTTGCGTACCCCTGACTAGTTATATGCTCCTGATAGTTTTACATAAAAATGTCTTAATGTTCTTCCTTTTGTTTCATATTTAGCTTTGTTTCATAGTTTTCATATTTAGCTTACACTTAACCTTAATCGTTAAATGTAAAATTATGCATTCATAATTAAAATGAATGACTCCACTGCTGCCATTAAAAGTGACAGAGGCTATATTCTTTATAAATATAAATCAATGTTAGCCTAAAAATGATGGTTATTGTGTGAACTGGCTATTGTCAAAAGTATCTGTCTTGTGTTTTTGTTCTTCTTTTAAGCCATTATTACCCAATCCAAATGTCTGCCCAATGTTCACCTCTTCACATCATTTTTTAACTTGCATTAATTGGGAGAATAAAATTACTGTTCTGTCCGTCAGTTGTGTCAATTCAAGTTGAAGTGACGTTATACAATCTAACCATATTAAAATGTTCGTCTCTCAAACGGAAGGCTGCATCCTCCGGAGGACGGACTCTGCATACGTCATTAAAGCCTGCCTTATCAGTTAATTGAGCATTAAAATAAATTAATGGGTGAATGAATTAATGAATAAATAAATGAGCATTACATTCGCGAGTCAAATATTACAACGATTTACGATTAAGCATTTATTTAACTAAACGCCCGGCTTACCCAAGCACTGGTTCTGACACATAAGCCACCCACAGCGAGTTAACTTTAGTGTTACTGGTGTACACCGTTTTTTTTAGGACGCTTTTCTTTTCCATGCGTTCTGAATCTGCTACTCTGTGAACTACAGAGGCGAAACTCCGTTGCAGTTTTGACAACAATCGCTAGATAGCGCTGCTGTCGTGCTGACGCCATTTTGGACTGAACCAACGGAATCCATCATATATTACCAATCCAAAATCGACAAATATCACGGCCCAAACAGAAGCGCAATATAATTTTTTTAATCTGTCATCTTTAAATCTGTAAATGAACTCTCTTTTTTCCTATCAAATGTAACGTGTTGTACAAAGTTAAGTTTAAATTATAATCAAACTAAAAGATGAACACAGCTAACTTACTTCCATTCTATTCCCATACAGCCAAAAATATATGCTAAATACATTTTGTAGAAAGTAATGCTCAATTGAATATCTTTTTAAATTTGGAAATATATTTAGTTTTAACCTTGTATTTAAATATTTTTCAAAGTGTATTTCAAAGGCAAACAAAAAATACATTTCTAAATACTATATGGCAATTTTTTTTGTTGCCTAAATACATAAATATATGCTAAATACAAGTTAATGTTATAAAGTATATTTTTGAAGTTAAAAATACATTTCATTTTAACCTTTTAAAACGGTTTTGTTTACATGTTCGTAACCGAAACAACGTTTTTCTTCCAATACAACATGAACATATTTATTAATGCTTTAAAATGTATTTAGCCTACTTTTAAATGTTTCAAAATATACAAAAAGTGCCCTATATATATATATATACATATATACATATTTGTAAATATATTTCATCAAATATATTTTTTTGTATATGTTAAAATATATTATAAAATATTTTTGGGGCCGTATGGGTTTGTAGTATGTGTGCGCTTCACTTGCACAATGTTTGATTTGTTGTGTGTAATGCAGGCAGAAATTGTGTGGGGACCATCACCAATTTTATTACTGTCATTTTTGTGATGATCTTCTATTAAACATTCTCTTGTGTCATCCTTTTCACCTACCCACTGTTTTTTGCCTTCTCAAAGAATTTGTCAATCATTTCATGAGAAACATGGGCTGTTGTAAAATTGTGCTGTGTATGAAAACGGGAGTTAACCCCAGAAGTTATTGGTGTAAATAAATAGCCCATTTGACAGCTTATGCTCTATGAATTAATTGTTTAATTATAAACCGATCCATAAGCATTATTTTGTTGTACATTATTCAAAACGCATTTTTAGTTTAGATTACAGAAATATTAAAAACTAGAAACTATCATTTAGTTATCTTAACCGCTTTGAATTGAATCCGTTATCGTTCAATGCATGTTTGACTTGGTTACCCAAAGTGTTAATTAAGGCATGTATTAATGTGTAAAGTTGGCGGTTATTCATAAATGAATTCATATAACTCATGGTTAGGTTTTGATTAGTACCTAAACTCATTAGTTCATATTAAAGTGATTATTAGTTTATGTATTAGTACACAATTATTCGTGTACTGTTATTGTAAAGTGTTACAAATGAGATCATATATTAGAAGGTGAAATTTTAGTCTTTATCCACACTTCTTATCTGAAATGTAAGCTTTCACTAAGAAGGTATTGAAATTATATTTCCGATATGTATGGAAACACTTCCAAAAAATGTAGCTTGTTACATTCATTTATTTTGATTAAGCAAATCATTGAAATAAAAGATAATCAATAAAAAATAAAAATAAAAAAACACAATTGTTAGGCAAATCTTTTTGTTGTGTCTATTAGAGGTCCATAAATATACATATTCATTTTCTGAGCATGATTGCAAAGACAAAAGACAAACAAATACAGTGGATATCTGGTTTTATTTTAAACCCTTTAGAATTTTTATTTTCATAACTTTGCATGTAATTGCTTTTGCTTTAGTACTGCATTTGCTAAATTTCCTCGTGCTGTCAAGTGTTTGTTGTACTGGCTCTTTGGTAGTGTGTAACGGTGTTTGTTTTTAGTGATTTTCGTCTGATAGTCTTTATATATTTTGGGATGGCGAAACTTCAGATGGCTAATTAGATTAGTAGTACTTAAGTTTTTTTTATTTACTGCCCCCTCGCATTACCTCACATTTGCAGCTGTTGCAAATTGCATGTTTGATGCCTTCTTTTTTCACGACGAAAAACTCCCAGTCCGTGGACATGTTGTGAACGCGCGCAACACGGGTCATCTTCGTGCTACGTCACAGAAAGACATCAAAACTCCACATGCCCAGCAATGAGCAAATGAAGTGGTTCAACAAGTCGAAATAATCCATTATTTATCGGCTTTATTTATCGGCCTAATTTTGCTACCAGACCGATAACGGTAATATTAAAAATAAGCAGTTATCGGCCGATAACGATATCTCAGCCGATATATCATGCATCCCTAATTATATAGTTATGATGCAAATTTGGTGAGTGTTCCCTCAGAGCATTTTAAAACACCTGGATCATTTACAAAAAAGGCAATGTAAGAAGAAAGACAATTGTGTTGCTTTCTGTACCAGCAATCCTGTGTCCATTCCAAGCTTGTACGACACGGCTGACACCTATTTGACTTGTACGGCAGGTCAAGTTGGAGACGCAATATTTGACAAGGTCATTATTCATGTCCAGAATTTCTTGGTCCACCATCTGCACTAGGACTTCTTTGAGAGGGTAGTTAACCCTGTTGTTAATTTCTGGCCACATACGTTCAACAGTATGGTTCTGTGGATGACAAAAGTTTGATAAAGACTTTTTATAGTTTGCACAAAAACAAGGTGGACATATGGTGTTTATATGATGACAAACTGCGGGAATAATCAGAGTATAATACTGAGGTTGAAGATGTTTGAAGATATGGTCTCCTCTCTTGGTTGTGCCGGTGACCAGAGAGCATCTCTTGCATGAAAGTAAGGTAGAACTCCTTTCCGTGGTCCACCCTCACCTGATCCCACATGCCATTGCCCAGAACAGCTGATCTGTAGAGATGTCACAATGTCATTATTTAAGCTTGATTAGGCTAAAATAAAGTTAATGCTTTTGCAATTTCAATTTAACTATAGAAGCAATAGAAACCAGTGATTGAGAACTTGGAATTTGTTACAAAAAGAAAAAATGCCTGAAGTTAACACAATAAATATATTCTGCAGTTGAGGCTCTAGTCTACTGAGCTATACACTTGTTCGTATATAGTCAGGTTGTTTTTTACAGGGATGGTGGCATGCCCAACAACTTGCTGAAGCCATCCACTGCCAGGACATGCGTGACTCCAAACATGACCAGTTTCTCATTTTGGTCCATGTGCAACTTATGGCCAGTGTATTCAGCTTCATATGGGTCCAGGTTAAGGTTACGTGCTCCCTAAAGATAAGAAAGTATGTGTGACGGCTGTTAACATACTGAGCACCCCTATTTTGTCTAAGGTGCATGTTCTAGTCGAGCCGAGCAGTGGTGCACTGTTTGCATGTTCATAAACTAGTTGGCTAATGCAACAATTAATCTGCAGATTATAATTAGAAACCCAGTTAATATAGAGAATGAGGAGTTGCGTCACGATCTTTTCCGCAGCGTTGCATTCCGGGAAGGTGCCGCCATATTAGGTGGTACCGCTATCCGTTGCCATGGTTACTTTGTCAATGAGACCGTGAAAAATAGAAAAGAGAGCTGTGTAGGAGCTGTCCATGAGTTAGGAGCAGGAGAACCTTTTGCCAAGTATTAATTATTTTGTAATTTTGCCTCCATGTCCCTCCGATTGCCTGCGAGTTTCTACTCCTGTCTACAAGTTAACTTGTCTACTGTGAGTCGCGTGGTTATGATGCAATCGGTGGCCTATTTTTACCAAAAAACGGCTATTATGGGGCCATAGTGTATGATACAAGGCAATGGAGCCTTTAATACATTGTTGTGTTTCTTTAGAAATGAACCATGGACAAATGGAGTCTTTAAACACATCAGATATAAAGTGAACCTTACTAACGGAATTTATTCAGATATGGATGTTTTTCGGCAGAATAAAACAATTAAATCAAGACGACCTTAATATCATACACTGTTAAGACTGGCCACGGTAATATCAGCATAAGGTAAGAAACTCAACCTTATTTTGTTCAACTCCGGAATAGTAATGTTAATTAATGAAGATAATAAATTGTTATAATAAACCACGAAATAATGATTTATAAGCAGCCAGTTATATAAAACACATATGCTACTTTAGTAAGAAAATAAAAAGTTATTATGATTTTTAAATTAAATTCATTAATTACATTTGATGTAATAATTTTTACATTTAAAGCAAAATATCACACATTACAAACGCATATCCAGAGCACAATCACTTGAAACGGCGAAATGCACAAAACGGACACTCCCATCTCTGAAATAGAGGGTATGCACGTGACGTCAACTTCGGCGAAAGCGACTGCGGTTACGCCCACTGAGTGGCAGAAACACAGAGCAGCAGCATTTGAGTACAGTGTAATATCAGCGAAAAAACAAAGGGAAAACGCGTCAAGAATTCAGAGCTATTGTTTTATAGACTGCCAAGAAACACCGAAAGGTTGATAAGTTGCTAGGGTCACTATCAAGCAGAGGTTTTACTTTCTACTTTAAAGTATTTTTTCAAGTATTTGTATTTTATCCGTGTTTTTCTTTGGAAAACATACATTCCATAGCATATTATCATATTTTTTACTTTATTACATTTCAGAAATAATACATTTTTGTTTTACATTTAATATTTAAGTACATTAACGTACTTTTACTCAAGTAAAAGTACACTATTTTAATGTAATTAGGTATTAAATAAATTTGAATATCCAATATTAAAGAATACACAGTAAGATTCTATGCTATTCTATTCCTGTTGTAAAGTTACATCAAACCTTCATATGTAATCAGATGGTACCTGGCTGTCAGGCAGTTATATTTAGGGTGACCATACGTGCCATTCTTCCCGGACGCGTCCTGTCCAGGATTTCGGGTGCGTCTTCCGGAAGTCGTATTTGTTGACCGCATACGTCTTAGAGGATTATTATTATTACAGAAAAGCAAACGTTACATTCCTAAAAAACAAACAAAGCTTTCTGGAGATTGCTGCTAATATTAGGCACTATGTTCTCTCAATATCTGAGTGTACAAACAAAAATAATTTTTTTCCTTTACTTTTTTACGTTTCTTTTTTATAAACCTTGAACTCCCTGGCTTATTTGTGATTTGTTCATAAACTTTATTGATGTACAGATAATTCTTGCTGTAGGCTATATTCTATTTTTGAATCAATAAAAAAGCAACCGTTACATTTTAAGGTAAGAATAAAACTACAATTGTATGTCTTATGTTTTTAACTTATGCGGTCAACAAATAAGACACACCGAAATCTGTTTTTAATTGATTTTTTAATTGGTCCGGTCTGTCAAATAAAAAAATGATCAACGTTATGGGCCTTATAACTCCTAATAAGTTTTTTGGTGGTGTTCTACGCAACCAAAATTAAAAACTTACCTGGTTAATTGCTCGAGTCACAGCTGTCTCCAAATCATTGTTCGAGTGTCCCCACCTCGAGAGGTTGTTTTGTTCACAAAACCTTCTGACACTCATCACTGAACATCCCCATTGGACACCCATCCGACTCATGTTTGCAGCGATATCTGCATGAGTCATTCCTGAATTAAACATTAAAATTATGTCATCTCGGTATGCTTCTAAAGCTGCCATTACCAATTGTAACCGTAACACTTGATTCTCTTCTGATTATATTGGTGCCTTTCTGTGGCCGCGCTTTCAAAATTACGAATACACATTGTCATTGGCCACGCCCTACAAAGCAACTCGATTGGTTGGGCTTACAGACCTGCCAACCTGTACGCATTTTGCGTAGCAGGTACTCATTTTGACCTCAAAGTACGGTGGTACGATTTGTCACACTAAACTACGCAAAAACCTGATGACGCCTCTGCCGCTCGAAATACTCAAAACAAGCAACAGACATACATACAGTAAAGACAGACATACAGTAAACAGCAGTACTGTCACAGTTATGGTTGAATTTAAAGCAGTGTTGACTCTAAAATACTGTCTTAAAGGGATAGTTAACTTAAAAATTTTAATTCAGTCATAGTTTACATAACAGAACAGACCGTCCAAACCTTTGAGTTTCTTCATTGTGTGATACACAAGTTATTTTGAAGAGTGTTTGTAACCAAACAGTGTCTGGTCCCCATTGCTCTCCATTGTATTTTTTTCTCAAAGTATATATAGATATTTTCTGTGTTTCACTCAAGAAACAAATTATTAAGGGTTAGGAATAATATGAGGGTGAGTAAATGATAACAGTAATATCACTATTTAACAGTTTTTGTGCAGACATGCTAAACCTTGGAGAATACAGTATTTAACATTAATAATGTTATTAATTTTGTTAAACATGATTTTATTCACATTTATAATTATTTTTAAAGCAGATTATGGCAGGATGGGGTAAAAGTGAGTGCAATGTGCAGCATGTTACCTTGAAAGTTACCAAGAGGTCTGTGCGTGTGCGCATGCATGTGTTAAATTATATGTTAAAAACCTGTGTTCTTTCCTTTCGGCCGAAAAAAAATTTCCAAGGTTGGCAGGTCTGGGCTTAGGCATTTTACCTTGAGTGGTTAAGTGTAGAATAGCAGATTGGTTAGGGGATAAAACCTGAACAAATGGGACTGCATTGCCTTTGACGCCTGACCAATTGTGATAGGCGGGTAATCGTAATTTTCTTTCGCCCGCCGCTATTTCGTACACGTGCCCATGCCCCACCACAAAATATATACACATTAAAATAAAACTTTAGTTAAGCATATATAAGCCATACATGTACATCTCATTATAATGGATAAAGAAGTGTATCAGGCGGAGTGAGGTACTTTGTTGGCGACTGCAGGCCCCGTATTCAAACATTACGTATTCAAATTTTTTTTAACAAAAGCCATGGCTGTCGATTAAAACATACAGTCCGATTAAAACTAGCTTGAATTATGTTTCGAAGAGATTGAATCATGGATAAAGGCCATTTGATGTCAGCAAACAGCATATAACTCACAAATGAAGATCTAAACATATACTAAATGTAAATAGCAAAAGCTACATTTATTTGCACAGAAATAGTTCTTAAAAGTACAAAGTGAGCAAGATTGGTACACATTTTCACTAAAATAACATCTGTAGAACCGATGATAAATGGGTTTTAGAACAGAAATAAAACAGAAAGAAACAATGCTGAGCCATGAAATAAACTAAATAAAAATAAAGAGTGCCACTATGTAGTTCTTTAGGAGTACATAGTAAGAATAAGTGCCACACATTTTTTGCACTAAAATACAGCTGTACAACCAATGATCAATGGATTATAGATCATATAACAGAAATAGAAAATTTAAGCAAAGTAAATTCAACATGAAAGCATTCAAAAACTATGCAAACGCACATCATGTACAAATGGATATAACTAATTCTTTAAGATATCCAGAGCAGCAGACAGACCCACAACCTCAGTCAAAACAGGGTCATCTGTTCTGCATTTCAGGCAGCAAGATGATGTGGCCATCCATTCATCTACGCACGCCTTACACCCCACCAGGCTTCTGCAGCATGCAGAAAACATGGGGCTTTCCATTGTACCTGGAAAACAAATAACCAAAAAAGCAACATTTATTAATTATTGGAAATATCAGAGAAGATTCTATATGCAATACCTTAATGCAATTACTCCTCCAATTTGTCTATCACTTCATTGTCTCACACTCTAATTTGTTATAGGACATTGCTGCCTTCATTGTCAGTCACAACACAGGATTTAGACTCCGACAGGTAGGGATGTAACGATTCAATCACGATTCAATCGCGGTCCTCATTAAAAATACCTGTCTGAAATCGATTCTGAATCGCAAGGCTGCGATTCTTTGTTTCATGCACAGCTTGTGCCTGTATTACAGCATTTGGTCATTAGGAAGTCCTTATCAATCTAAAATCATTATGAGTCGGAGTCATTTATAACGTGCATTTAAAAAAGCAACACTCGTTAAACAAAATCATTCAAAATATTCTTTATTTTCATGAAAATACCTGAAACAATTTGAAGAACAGCGTATAAATAATCATGTGTAGACATTTCCTGGAATAGTGTTTGTAATGCTACTTCTTGTGTGGCACAAAGGGAGTTTCTGCACGGGAGCGCCCTCTGGCGTTCGGATGTGCCGGGATTTCACCGTAATTCATTCAAATTCATTCATTGAGAAAACGCGCATTTGCACGATGAATCGTTACACCCCTACCGACAGGTCCAGATATTAACCGTGCTAAATATTCAGTTTTAAGCAGTTCACTGTACACGATCGGTCACATAAGTGAGTTGTAATTCCCCTCTGAAAAACTTGGCGTGCTAAAATTGTTTAGTGTCAACCCAGCATAAGCTTTGCTTCAGAACATGTCATAAGTAACTCTACGAGGGTCTTGTAAACTTATCAAAAATTTTAACTTTTTTTAAAATATGTAACCTACTTTCAAGTCAAACTATACCTTTGCACACCAAACAGGCGAACGCCTCCTTTAATTCACGGGTCTGTAATGCCGTCAGGTCCCGTGATGTGGCTGCAATTTCCTTGATGTGTCTGGTCACATCTTCTAGGCCTCAAGAGGCTTCCAGCAGCTCGTCGATCTGATCACGAACATCAAACAGGCCAGAGTATTCCTCATTCCTGCGACTAGAAAAAAAATGTGGTAAATAGGCTACTTTGCCAGCTACAAAGTGACAGATCTTCATTGATTTCAATGAGTGCCAGACGACTATGACAGGGAGCATCCAACTACTTAGAGACTAGGAAAGTTGACCAATGTTCAACTTCATTCCAATTTTCTGGGGTTGAGTGGTGGCAACGATCAAATCTTACAAGTTTTAGATAAGGCTTTAGAAGGTGCAGCATAAGGCTAGAAAGATCTGGCAGAGAATTATCTGCGAGTTGTTTGTAATAATAAAATAATAAAATACTACATTTATATAGCGCTTTATCATAGACACTCAAAGTGCTTCAGGAGGGGGCTACTCCCTACCACCACTTCCAATTCTAGCACCCAAGACTAGTGGTTTTCAACTCCAGTCCTTGGGCCCCCCTCCCAGAATGTTTTAGATGTCTCCTTATATGAAACACCTGATTTCACTCATCAAGCTCCTGCCAAGATGTTTGAAATGTTTTCCTAATTAACACACCAACAAGCTGATAAACTAAATTAGGGGTTTTATATATAAAGACATCCAAAATGTTCTGCGAGGGAGGAAAACTGGACTTGAGAACCACTGAGTACGTTTACATGCACAGAATAAGCCAATAACTATCAAAAATCTGCTTATTACATAAAACTGTTTTCATGCGTTTACATGCAAATCAATAAGCCGGCTATGCAGACAAATGCGTTTACATGGGACTTGAAGACTTATCAGTTTTCTCACAGGCAGTGACGTCACCACCTATAATACACAATAGTCATTCAAAAAGTCAACGGCATATCTGTCTTAAGCTGTACTGTTGTATCTCTTCTCGTGTGTGCAGAACCTGTAAATGTAACATGAGCTTCTATTTTACCAGTTTCTCTGCCAACTGCTTTTGTCGAGCGGAGACTTTTATGCATTATTTTGCGCTTACTTCCGCGTGTGACGTTTATCTTTCATACGCGGAGACATGCGCACATGCAGACCTGCCAACCTGTAGCCTACGCATTTTGCCTAGCAGGTACCCATTTTGACCTCAAAGTACGGTGGTACGATTTGTCACTCTACGCAAAAACCTGATGACGCCC
Source organism: Misgurnus anguillicaudatus (assembly GCF_027580225.2). Lineage (NCBI taxonomy): Eukaryota > Metazoa > Chordata > Actinopteri > Cypriniformes > Cobitidae > Misgurnus > Misgurnus anguillicaudatus. Next base: position 4,689,113 of record NC_073346.2, on the reverse strand, counting down.
TTTGCCGGGCGAAGTACTCAAAAGAAGCAACAGAAAAAAGAAAAATATGTCCAATCATAGCACTGGATTCAACGACCAAATAGAAAGCGGGGATGATTGACAAGTCTTCTGGCCAATCAGTAACAAGAGTCTGCTATCGATGGAATCACAAAATCCAGCGTGATCTCCTTTTACCCGCACTTTCTGATTTTTTTTAAACGGAGTCGAGACGTCTGAATCGCTAAGGTAAACTGGTCAGGGTTGATGTGCAAATAATGAAATAATGCATTAGCTTAATCCTATGAAGTCGATGGTCGTGTGGGCTCCGTTTCATAACGTGCACTTGACCACAAGATGCGCTAACATGACTTCTGATTTGTAAATGGGCATCATTTATAATTGAGCGCTTATGAAAAAGTACAATGATTTTACCATGGCGCAGATCATCCAGTTTTAGTCAAATAAAAACGGAAAGTTCACTCTCAGTGAAGGGAATCCACCTGACATCCGAGTGAAGCAGATTAAATGCGTTCTGAAATAACGCGCTCTTGATAATTGTCAATAAAAAAAAACATCATATACAAACCACATTAAATAAAGTTTTATAAATAGAGAATATCTCGTGTCTCGAGCGCCTACGTGATAGGTGCCTATGCCGTACTGTAGCCTATACTGTAAACCTAGCTTCAATAAATTACAGACAGGCATACAGTCAACAGCACTACTGTCACAGTTATGGTTGAGTTTAAAGCAGTGTTAACTCTAAAATACTGTCTTAAAGGGATAGTTAACTTAAAACATGTAATTCAGTCATAGTTTACATAACAGAACAGACCATTCCAAACCTTTATGAGTTTCTTTATTGTGTGATACACAAGTTATTTTAAAGAGTGTTGATAACCACAGTGTCTGGTCCCCACTGCTCTCCATTGTATTTTTTGCTAGTCAAGGGAAAAAAAATTCTCTTTTTTGTGTGTTTGACTCAAGAAAGAAATCATGAAGGTTAGACACAATATGAGGGTCAGTAAATGATAACAGAATGTCATTTGTGGGTTAACCATCTCCCACTATTTAACAGTAATATCACTTTTAACAAATTTGTGCAGACATGCTAAACTTTGGAGAATACAGTATTTAACATTAATAATGTTATTAATCACCATGTATGGCAGATTTTGTTAAACATGATTTTATTCACATTTATAATTATTTTTAAAGCAGATTATGGCAGGATGGGGAAAAAAGTGAGTGCAATGTGCAGCATGTTACCTTGAAAGTTACCAAGAGGTGTGTGTGCGTGCATGTGCGCGTGCATGTGCTAAATTATATGTTAAAAACCCGTGTTCTGTCCTTTCGGCCGATGCTACTGTGCTACTGCTACTGTTCGGCCGATGCTAAAATTTCCAAGGTTGGCAGGTCTGCACATGGACAAAACCGTGAGAAAGCCAATTAAGGTGTTTACATGCCACGCGAAATCGGCGTAATGAGCAAAAAACTACCTGTGCCGATCAGTTTTTGCTTACGCCGTTTATGGGCTTTCCCCGATTAAAGAAAACCGCTTTACGCGTTTACATGACCCCTTGTGTTATCAGTTTATTAAGCATAATCGGCTTAAGACTGTGCATGTAAACGCACTCAGTGATGCACAGGTCAACCCTCCCGACATTTTCAACTAACCTGCCCGCAACTCGGACCGCAAAAAAGTAGCTGTTTCTTCAGCGACTGCCGCGAGGCGCAGGCGCATCGTCCACTACATTTCTCACAACAAACAGATGCGTTGTCGATTTCTTCTGTGTTTATATGAAAATTTGATTTATTCTCTTGAACTACATGAGCATTAATCATGGCACATTTGGGTTCGTGAGATAAATGTTAATCTTATTTATTTAATGTTTATGCGAACAAAAGTGCACTTACATGTAAAATAATTTTAAAGGAACAGTATGTAAGAAATTTATATCAATTAATCATAAAATGGCCCTGCTATGTCACTAGACATTAAGAAATCATGTTCATTTCAAATACTTATATAACTGACAACACTGGTCCGGCCAGGATATTGTCATTTAAAAAGTGGAGTTGCAGCCAGAATATTGTCATTTAAAAAGTGGAGTTGCAGCCCTCAACTGATGTTTATGTTGACATGTTGTGTTCGCCACCTTCCTTCTATCTACCAATCACAAAGTCAGTAGTGTTTCGGCGTACAGGTGGCCAACTCTGTTCTAGTTACTACAGCTGCAGCTACGAACGTGTTAGATAAAAAATGTCATGAATCCGAAATATGTTGTGACAAAGTCTGAAATAAAACAGGGATTAGGAGAAGCCTTTGAAAGATGGAGACGGCTGAAAAGGTAGAGGAATTTGAATCTGCCATGATCGCGTAACATTATGCCTTCTCTATAGTAGAATCTCGCTGCGTGCACAATTATTAAAAAGCAACCTGGATTGAGGGTTATTTTATACCAAGTCTGGTGAAATATCAATATTTCTCATATGTAGTACGTTTGTGGACCCAAACTGCAAATGGATGTTATATTGTGAATGCTTGCCGTGGAGATTGCCTTGATCGCGTAACTTTATGCCTTCTCCATAGTAGAAGCGCGCTGCGTGCACAATTATTAAAAAACAACCTGGATTAAGGGTTATTTTATACAAAGTCTGATGGAATATCAATAATTCTCATATGTAATATGTTTGTGGACCTAAACTGCAAATGGATGTTATATTGTGAATGCATGGCATGGAGATTGCCTTCATCGCGTAACTTTATGCCTTCTCCATAGTAGAAGCTCTGCGTGCACAATTATTAAAAAACTATATGGATTGAGGATTATTTTATACAAAGTATGATGGAATATCAATATTTCTCATATGTAATATGTTTGTGGACACAAACTGCAAATGGATGTTATAATGTGAACGTTTGGCATCGAGATTGCCCTGATCGCATAACGATATGCCTTCTCCGTAGTAGAATCGCGCTGCGTGCACAACTATTGAAAAACAATATGATTGAGGATTATTTTATACAAAATCCGATGGAATATCAATATTTCTCATATTTAATACGGTTTTGGACCCAAACTGCAAATGGATGTTATTGTGAACGCTTGGCGTGGAGATTGGCTTGATCGCGTAACTTTATGCCTTCTCCATAGTAGAAGCTTCGTGCACAATTAATAAACAACCTGGATTGAGGGTTATTTTATACAAAGTCTGATGGAATATCAATATTTCTCATGTGTAATACGTTTGTGGACCCAAACTGTAAATGGATGTTATATTGTGAATGCTTGGCATGGAGCAGGGCGAGTCTGGATGGACGTGCTGTTTCATAATAAAGGGATGATGTAATTTTATGAATGAACACTTTCCGATATGACCTTGGTGCATTAAATGTATTATTAATTTTGCTAGAGCATTTATTTTATGAAACAGCACTTCGAAATGACATCTCAACCCTTTGTAATGATATATATGGCATGACAAGTTTAATACCCTTCTTCATCAATATGATACATTGTAAACTTAATAGTTTGTAAACAAAGACTCGTCGGGCCCACCAGCGTGGCCCGGTCGGCTTAAAAGAGAAAAAAAACAATGTGTAATACTCGTCACTTGCCATTGGAAGCTTCTTGCAACCCGTACGTTCCTGTTGGAGCCTGCAGCCTATACTATCAGGCAACCTTCAGTCAGGGGGGAGGGGAAGGTGATACACCGCTCTACAGTAATTTAAAAGTGATTGCAGTACCAGTTTTTGGCCACCATCCTACATACAGTTCCTTTAAATCAAAATTTTAAATTGTTAACTAATGACTTAAGTTACTGGGATCTGTGAATATTAATGAAAATCTGTGGTAGTGTCATAGTGATGTAAAATTTTCATACCATTTAATCTTTAGTTTCTACTTTGTTTACATTTGACTCATTCTGTATGATCGTGTCACTACTTTTACTTATGACAACGGATTTACACTTTGAATTAGGATTATTTTGACGGATCATTAGATGAAAATTGCCCTTCCTTTTTCATAATTTTTTTTACCATCATAAATATCATTACCGTAAAAATTCTTAAAATATCATGATAATTTTGAGGCTAGAGATCAAAATAGAGATTTTAGACCATCGTCTTTATCGGGGTTACCACGACACGCTCTTGTAGCGTGGTCACGAGAACGTAACGTTTTGTACACTTATTTAAGCACTGCAGTTTTAAAACAAGTTTTTTTTAAGCCATTGAAACAATAGATCTATATGCGTGCGTTCTATCTCTGTGTGAGGAGTGCGCAAGACGCGCAACTGCTGCTCTTTTTCTGTCTGTAAGGAGTGCGCAATTCGCGCAACCGCTGCTCATTAAGCTCGTGAGCATTTTCCCGCTTTATTAGCCTTACATACACATATGCGTCATTCCCGTCTTTGCAAGTATCCTCATAAACACGAACATTTAGGGCTTAAGAGAAAGTGAACAGCTAAAAGAGAAAATGTGTAAATGTGTAACATTGGGTCCGGACTAAAGGGGAAGTTACCCAATTTTGCTCCTGTCTGTCACTCATGTTTATGAAATCTCTCACTGCTCTTGACTAAATCCCTTTTATACCTCAAATATATATATATAAATTAGGGCTGGGCATGTTTACGCATTATTTTTTGCGTTAACGCATTCATTTATTAACGCTGACAATTATTTTATTGCAAATTCTCACAGTTTTCATTTATTTATTATTATAATTTTTAAAGGCCATTCTCCGTTGCTGCTAACTGTCTTTGAATACACACACAGACAAACCATTGGTCACCGGGTGGGCGTCATCACGCGTCTCAACCAATGAGAGCATTTGGGGTGGTCCTAAGACTGCATGAGCGCGCTCACATGAACCAGAACAGAAGAGAACTGCGGGAGACAGAAAATGGAGAAAGGTACCGAAATCTTAAATGGACATTTTCAGTTTAAATCTCTTTCAGATGGCGGAGTTGATGGAACCAAAGTTATTTGTAATCACTGTAAAGCTGAATTTTCTTATCACTGGAGTACTTCGAGTCTTAAGTATAACTTAAATGCAGCACACACCATTGATGCCAGCAAACCACCAACCCCAACAAACAGTGGAGGGAGGCTTCGGCAGACTACATTGGATACAGTCTGTGGGAGAAGTATAGATATACGAAAGCAAGAGAGGCTAACAAATGCAATAGCAAAGTGGATAGCTACAAACTGCAGGCCGATTAGTATTGTGGAAGATGTTGGTCTAAAGAACGTTCTTAGGATCGCAACGAATGATAGCACATATGAGCCTCCATCCAGACGCACCATCTCAAGTTGTATGAAAAGGAAAGGACTACAAAAGCGACGACGTTACAGTGTGCACCTACTGTTGCTCTTACTGGAGACTACTGGACATCGCTAGGTAACCACAATTACCTCGGAGTTACAGTACATTATATTGATGATCAATGGGAGCTGCATTCACATGCTCTGACTATAATGAAAACAGATGAGAGACATTTTGCTGAAACGCGCGCGGAACATTTTATGCGTGTTGCACAGCAGTGGGATGTTTCCAATAAAGTCAGCACACTTAGCACAGACAGTGCAAGAAATATGATCGCTGCTGCAAGACATCTGCCTTTTGAACACGTCCTCTGCGTTGAGCACACTCGCCAGCGCTCTGTCACGGTATCTCTGCAGAACAGTGCGTTTGACAATGTCCTGGCCAAATGCCGAAAAGTTGTCGGCCACTTTAAACACAGTCCAGCAATTGCTTCTGAATTAGAACAAAAACAAATCGAACTTGGACATAATGATGAGTCGCCAACCAGATGGAATTAAACTCTGAACATGGTAAAAAGTGTCCGCAGAAACGAACAGCCACTGAGGGATGTCCTCACCACACACAACACCAATATTGCCATGCCAACTACAGCTGAAATGGACAAACTGCAGAAGTTGGAAATGCTACTGGAGCCCTGCAGGTATATTTTACATCATATATTTCTCACTGTCCTGTCTGAGTGCATGTGAGAGAAATTTTGTCAGTGTATCTGTATGTGTGTGAAAATATAGCATAATTATGCAGATGATATTTTTGTGTGCATATAAGTAAGTGAATGCAATATACATTTGGAGTGAAATGGGTTTGATTTTTTTTTAGGTATGTGACAGAACTTCTGGGAGGAGAAAAATATGTTTCATGCTCTGTGGTTCTGCCTGCTTTATGTCATCTTTGTCGTATGATGGAGAGCTCAGATGATGACCCTGCTTATGTGGTCAAATTCAAGTCTACATTCAGAACAGACCTGTAGAAACGCAAGGAAAATGCCAACATTGCATATCTGAAGATTGCTACTGCATTGGACCCGAGATTCAAGGACCTCAAGTGTATACCCAAAGCTGAGAGGGGTGAGGTGTGGGCCTCAGTCAACAACTTACTCAAGGAACAGAGGGTTGTTGCAGAAAAAACCTGTGGAAGCAGTGGCGTAGCAAGTCAGTTCCGGGCCCATATGCAAAAAAATGTACGGGCCCCCTTAAGCCAAAGCCCCCCCCAACTGGCGCGCAGGTCTGTTAACAACATATACTTTTAATAAGGTAGTCAAATATTTTTACTTTACTTTTTTACTTTAAAGGGTAGATTTAAATAAATAAAAATGAAATGTTTTGGGTAGTTTTTGACTCGTGACTAACTTCTTCGCCTTCTCTTTTCTCTTTAAGGCCCCACTTTTATGTTTATAATTGTCCATCCTTAATGTTCATGTAGATAGCCGTTATAGTAACCTCTCACACTGTTTTTTTTTTTCGGTGCGGCGATGCGTCATGTAAAAAAATTATGGCGTAGCAGTCTATGGCAGCCGCAGAGTGCAAAAAAAAATTATAAATGCAAACAAGAAATGACAAAGAAATTAGACATTACGGAGGAATAAGATATCACTACACATGATATGCATACAAAAACATATTTATTGCGGACACAAATAAAAATTTTATTGAATTTTTTTTTATTAAAAGCTGGTGCGGGCCCAGGGCTGGGCCCCCTATTTGCCCGGGCCCATTTGCATGTGCATACCCTGCATGCCCAGATGCTACGCCACTGTGTGGAAGCAACAACATCAAAACCACCAAAGAAAAAGCTAGCCTTATTGGCTACTTCATCAGAGTCTGATTCTGATCAGGAGGAAGACTCGGTTGAGAACATTGTGCGTCGATACAAAGCAGAGCCCATTATCAGTACAGAGAACTGTCTGTTAGAGTGGTGGTCCAAACATGCAGGCTCACACAGCAGGCTGGCCTCTATTGCACAGAAGTACTTGGCCACACCTGCAACAGCCGTACCCTGTGAGAGGCTGTTTTCTCTTGCTGGTCAAATTGTACACAAAAAGAGAGTTTCTTTGTCATCTGTAGGAGTAAGTAAATGTAAAGTCAGAGAAATGGATAAATGCAATTGATAAATTAATGTCAAACATGGACTAAAATGTCCCATACACAGTAAAACTTTTTTTGTTCAAACACTAACTCACTCTAACAGGGACACTTGTTACTAAATATGTTGCTTCCTGATAAAGAAAAGTTTCTGCTGGTACCTGTTCAGAAAAAAACAGCTGTATAAGTGTTAACTCTTTCACCGTCATTGACGAGATATCTCGTCAATTAAAAGAAAACGCTTCCCCGCCAATGACGAGATTTTCCGTCTTTCCGCAATACCGCTATTATCCACCAGGTGGCACCCTTCCACAACTTTTTAAACCCGGAAGTATTGCCCTATGGCAAGCTGCTGCATGTCCGTGTCTGTTTTAAAGATCGCTCTGAATGGGATCTCTATGAAAAGTCTGTCACAAAAATGGAATTATCCCTGCTTTTTGCTCAAAATGTGGTGTTTTTGCAGAAACCTACCCATATTCAAAAGCTGATTACAAAAGAACCACTGAAGGTAGGATGAAACGTTTTTTTTTGTTTGAAAGCAGAGGGTCTGTTCTTTCATTTGGTATATTGTATGTTTATATATTTAAAGAAGAACATTTTCTGGAAGGCATTAAACTTTGGTGAAAATCATGAAAAACGCTGGCGCTGGCTGGCAACTTTTTAAAAAAACGCTAGCGGTGAAAGAGTTAACTGCTTGGAAGTTACCTATTATAATGTTATGATGGGGCTCTGGGCTATAGAGCATAAATTGGTTTTGCCTTTACAGTGGCAACTAGCTTTGGCTTATATACACTAATGTTTAAGTGGAGGTGAAAAAAGCACCTTATATGTCTAAAGTGTTTGCAAAGCAAATATTATTGCACTTTTGTTTATATAGCAGTACTTTTTAAATAAAAGTGTGCAATATACCACTTTTGAAATCATTTTTTTATTTTGCGCATAACAATGCGATTAACTGTGATTAATCACAGTCAAACTGTCATGACTTTGGTCTTTTCGATTGTTCTGTTTCGGTTGCTTTGTTCTGTGTGTGTGTTTTGTGTTTTGACAGCTCTCACATGCGCGTCTGCCACCGGAGTGATCTCATCAGCACTGATTTCTTTCACCTGCGACATCACCTGTTTCTCATTTGTCTCCCCATTCGTTTGGTATTTAAGCTCTCTGTGTTTTGTTGATCCTTGCAAGTTCGTCATTGTTATGTTATTTAGTCTTGTCGTGTTCGCCGCCTGTGTTGGATTTATATTTTTTGACCCTTTTTGTATTGACAGTAATATGCTTATGACTCACGAATGTAATGCTCAGTTAACTGAAATAAACCAGGCTTCATGACGTATGCAGCCTGCATATGCGACCTCCGGAGGATGCAGCTTTCTGTTTGAGAAACGGTCACTGTCAGCGTAAAGTTAAGTTTCTGGCTAAACCTTTTCCTAAAACCTAAACCTAAAAGTTGCTATATCATTTCTGTTGTAAGAATTGGACAAATATTAAAGATTTAAATGGATTTAAACGTTGTTTGGTTAAAAGTAAGCGGCTAAAGTTTAGATTCTAAAGTGAAAGTAACAAAAGTGGGTCCGTTAGCGCCCCCTGCAGGCATTTGTTATAATACATAATGCTGGTTTTAATTACAAAGGATACTTATTACTGCGTTTACTTGTTTTGATACTTTATTTGAACAAATTATTATTGCATTGTAATTATTATGTAATTTTAAAGGTTATTGTTAAATTGGGTCTTTTTTATTACCAAAAATATCAAAACTTCATTATCAATCAGCAAAATAATTGTTAGGGACAGTCCTTGATTCATTAAAACATTTAAAAATAATGTGATTCCAGTTTCCCATTTATTTTATCATTGAGGATTTCTTAAAAAATGTAAAAGTCTCGTCTCGTGAACCCAATCTTGTGTCTCGTCTCGTAGATTAAGTGTCTCATCACACCCCTAATATACATACATATATAATTATTTATTATCATTCCTTTATCGTTGACTGTTTATCTTCAGAGAGCTTGAGTTTTGTTTGTTTTTATCTTCTTTTGATGTTTGTATAAGGTTTTTGTGAGAATTATGAACATTTCTATGGTATTAAAGATTTTAATAACAGAAAAACCTTATTAAAACATAAAAACCCATACAGTGATACATATCAATACCATGATATAAAATGAATCCTATCGTGATAAAAGATTTTGGTCACATCGCCCACCCTTACTACCAGTCATAATTTTTTTAAATACTTTGGCTTAAATAGTGACATTTTTGCATTTAAAATGTCTGCCAATGATGAGGACATTGAGTATTATGTAAAAATAGAAAATCGGCCAAAGATATCGGCCCAGAAAATCAGCATCATATATCGGCCGCCCTGATTTTTACATATCGGAACCAGAGAAAAAATATAGCTGTAGACAGCGATACGGGGCCAAGCAACAATGGTCCTGCAACACGCAACGAAGCTGAAAGGACATGCAATTGAAGAATGCAATGTAGCAGATATGTATGGGAACTATCAGCACACAGGACTCAGAGATGAGAATGAACATAATGAAAAAATAAAAATTTTGAAGTATAATATTTATTTGCATGCTGAAAGAAGGACCGATTAGTCCAATGCTGACCTAGAAAACAATTGAACCACCAAAGCATCATACATGTTACACATGAGACTTAAACCAAAAGAGCACAAACGAAATAAAACCTGTAAAAATAATAAAGTAAAATACAAATAATGAATTGAAGCTTTTGACTCTTAAGTAAGAGACTTCAATTGCTGCCCTAGCCAGGATTTGAACCCATGATCTCCAGGTTTCATGCCTGTCACCTATCTGGTTGAGCTACAGGGGAGACCTACATACAGACAGCTCCTTAAGCTAGATTGCTGTAGTGACAATGTGTATGTTCAAGTTTGGGGAGATTTTTCTCAAGAACAGAATATTTTTTTAATCCCCTGTAGGTAGTCAAACCTGTTCGAACATTTGACTCTACATGACAGAAATTTGTCAACCATTTTAATTGCTGCCCTACGCTGGATTTGAACCCGCAACCTCTGGATTTCATGCCCATCACGCATTTGGTTGAGCTACTGGGAAGGCATAGATTACCCCATCAAATATTCTCCATAGAAGTTTAGTTGATTAAATGGTTTAAAAGTTATTCCTGTTGACAAATGTATTACTTTTGAACAAAGATAAATATCAAAATTCTGTTTGGTCATTTCTATGTGGCTCGGTCCAAAGATAATCTGAGCCAAATTGTGTAACAATTAAACAAACACTGCAAAAGTAGTAGCAAAAAAACTGAATACTGTACTTTTCAAAATGGCCGCTACTGCATTTTTGAACTGGTGATGATGCTTGGCCACCAAATTGCAAGCCGTGCAGAACATGGAAAACAGACTGGTTGAGAATAATAGGTGAGAATAAACTCAAAACAAATATTAATAGAAAAACATCACACATGAATCAGACGGGATTTGAACCCTTAAACTCTGAGTTTTGATGCATGCGATTTAATAGACTGCGCTACACAGGCAGTGTAGCTAGCCAAGGTTTTCAGAGCTGCAAGCATTCAAATGGAGGAAGGAAGGTGCAGACATGACATTGCAGAGCAGAAATAACAAAATTACAATTTATATGGGAATCAGATAGTTTAAGTGAGAAGAGTTAAAGTTTAAGTCAAGAAAAACATGTTGTATAGGAATGCACAACATGTTATAATGGAGTCATAATAATTTAATATGACGAAGAGACAATGTCACAGGGACAGTCAACTTTGGACAGGTATTTCTCGGGAATGGCAGAGAATATAAAAAATGTGTTTGGTCATTTCTGTGCGGATTGCTCCAAAGTTTATGTGAGCAGAGCCTGGCATAAAATAGACTTCATTTGCAAAAGTAGTAGCGAAAAAACTACTTCACATATGCTATGAAATAAGATATGAACAGAATGTTGAAAACTGACAAATGAGATATTGTTGCAATCGACATAAACCAGTGAATAAAAATTCACAAAGAAAATGAATATCAGACAAAGTTTTCAGAAGTTATGGGCTGTTTTATATAGTTTATGAACCCTAGGTGGCGCTGTCTTCAGATTTCCCAAGTACCTTCAGGACATCATACTGGATGCTTCCTACCGATTTTTGTGCCGATACATTATATAGAATAATAGTTATCCCAATTTAAAACAAAATTCAAAATAGTGGACAGGCGGTTTGGTCATTTCCGGCATAATATATATCGACAGATTGGTCATGAGCCAAGGAATCCATAGACACTAAGATCATAATTTTCTATCAAACATTTCAATAGTTATGGGCAAAAATGGCAATTTTTCATATCTCATGACCCATAGGTGGCGCTGTCCTCAAATTTGGCATGGTACCCCAGTTCATGGTCCTTATGAAGGGTACCAAGTTTCATTTCAATTGATCAAAGAATGACCGAGATAATGACTCAGAACAAATTTTGGGTTGACATCGATAAATGTACGCAATTATTACTTTTGAACAAAGATAAATATCAAAATTCTGTTTGGTCATTTCTATGTGGCTCGGTCCAAAGATAATCTGAGCCAAATTGTGTAACAATTCAACAAACACTGCAAAAGTAGTAGCAAAAAAACTAAATACTGTACTTTTCAAAATGGCCGCTACTGCATTTTTGAACTGGTGATGATGCTTGGCCACCAAATTGCAAGCCGTGCAGAACATGGAAAACAGACTGGTTGAGAATAATAGGTGAGAATAAACTCAAAACAAATATTAATAGAAAAACATAACACATGCATCAGATGGGATTCGAACCCTTAACCTCTGAGTTTTGATGCATGCGATTTAATAGACTGAGCTACACAGGCAGTGTAGCTAGCCAAGGTTTTCAGAGCTGCAAGCATTCAAATGGAGGAAGGAAGGTGCAGACATGACATTGCAGAGCAGAAATAACAAAATTACAATTTATATGAGAATCAGATAGTTTAAGTGAGAAGAGTTAAAGTTTAAGTCAAGAAAAACATGTTTGTATAGGAATGCACAACATGTTATAATACAGTCATAATAATTTAATATGACGAAGAGACAATGTCACAGGGACAGTCAACTTTGGACAGGTATTTCTCGGGAATGGCAGAGAATATAAAAAATGTGTTTGGTCATTTCTGTGCGGATTGCTCCAAAGTTTATGTGAGCAGAGCCTGGCATAAAAAAGACTTAATTTGCAAAAGTAGTAGCGAAAAAACTACTGCACATATGCTATGAAATAAGATATGAACAGAATGTTGAAAACTGACAAATGAGATATCGTTGCAATCGACATAAACCAGTGAATAAAAATTCACAAAGAAAATGAATATCAGACAAAGTTTTCAGAAGTTATGGGCTGTTTTATATAGTTTATGAACCCTAGGTGGCGCTGTCTTCAGATTTTCCAGGTACCTTCAGGACATCATACCGATGCTTCCTACCGATTTTTGTGCCGATACATTATATAGAATAATAGTTATCCCAATTTAAAACCAAATTCAAAATAGTGGACAGGCGGTTTGGTCATTTCCGACATAATATATATCGACAGATTGGTCATGAGCCAAGGAATCCATAGACACTAAGATCATAATTTTCTATCAAACATTTCAAGAGTTATGGGCAAAAATAGCCATTTTTCATATCTCATGACCCATAGGTGGCGCTGTCCTCAAATTTGGCATGGTACCCCAGTTCATGGTCCTTATGAAGGGTACCAAGTTTCATTTCAATTGATCAAAGAATGACCGAGATAATGACTCAGAACGAATTTTGGGTCGACATTGATAAATGTATGCAATTATTACTTTTGAACAAAGATAAAAATCAAAATTCTGTTCGGTCATTTCTCTGCGGCTCGGTCCAAAGATTCTCTGTGCCAAATTGCGTAACAATGCAATGAACGCTGCAAAAGTAGTAGCGAAAAAGCAAAATACTGTACTTTTCAAAATGGCCGCTACTGTAATGGGTGGAGTCTTAATGTAAGGTGGTCATTGTAAAGAGCGTGAGGAGAGGAATCAGATGTAGTAGGTAGAGTTTTTGTTGATCAAATGATTTTACAGTTATAACCATTTGAATATTGAATTTTTGAAGTGTTGGTGGCGCTATAGAGTTAATGCTAGAGACCCCATAGTTGGTCACATGACTATTTAGGACCACCACTACAAGTGTGACAAATTTGTTTCATTTTCCTATGTACGGTTCATAGGGCTGCCATAGACTCCCATTGGGGAAGAAGAAATATAATAATAATAATAATAATAAATATAGCTGCAAGCAGCGATTTGGGGCCAAGCAGCTTTAGCGAAATGAGCACCCAAAGCACAGCAAGCCACATAGAAGGTATCAATCACCCAATGCGCATTGAGCACCCAATCAAAAACACAAGGCCCAGCAAGTACCCAAAACGTAGCAATCACAGATCAGAACCACTGCAGTGCAGAGCAGCAATAGAAAACATGATGAAAATAGAACATATGTGAACTACAGACAGGTTGAGAAGAATAGGTGAAAAAGAACAAAACTTTAATGTAACAAATTAATTCTTGCCTCAGGCGGGTTTCGAACCCAAGAACTCAGAATCTCATTGCGTGTGACTAACCAGATACGCCACTCAGTTGACACAGTTCATGGGACAGCAGACAGAGCTGACAGAGATGCAAGCATTTACATATGCCAATCACCAAAGATCCAAAAATGATACCACAGATCAGAAATAACAGAAATACAATGTATATGAGAATCAAAAAGCTCAAATGAGATTGAAAACAAGAAGAACATTCCGTACAGTAATGCTATAAAATGTAATATACAGTAATTCACTAGGCCAAATAGACAACGTCACAGGCGCGGTCAATTTTGGAGCGGTATATCTAAGAAAGAGAACCAAATATCAAAAATCTGTTCGGTCATTTCTGTGCGGATTGCTCCAAACATTATACGAGCAGAACCTGGCATAAAATAAACAAAATTTCTAAAAGGAGTAGCGAAAAAATCATCTACCATATGCCTTACAATAACACATGAACAGAATGTTGGAAAATGACAAACGAGGTATCAATGCGATCGGCATACACCAGTGACTCCAATTTCACAAAGAAAATGTATATCAGACAAAGTATTCAGAAGTTATAAGCAGATCGATAAGAACTGTAATAGTTTACAACCCCTAGCTGTCTATGTACTCTGATTTACCATGTACCCTCTGGACATCATGCCGAAGCTCCCTACCGATTTTTGCGCCGATATATCCGATACTTCAAAAGTTATAGCAATTTATCACAAATTTCAAAATGGCGGACAGGCGGTTCGGTCAAAGCCGGCATAATACATATCGACAGATGCGGCATGAGACAAGGAATCCATAGATACCAAGATCATAATTTTCTGACAAACGATTCAGAAGTTATGCACAAAAATAGCCTTTTTTCATATCTCATGACCCATAGATGGCGCTGTCACCAAAATTGGCATGGACCCCCGGTTCATGGTCGACATGAAGTGTACCAAATTTCATTTCGATTTATCAAAGAATGACCGAGACACAGCTTCAGAACCAATTTTGCGTCAATCTCGTTAAATTTACGCATTTATTACTCTTGAAAAAAGACAAATATCAAAATTCTGTTTGGTCATTTCTATGCGGCTCACTCCAAAGATCACCTGTGCCAAATTTCATAACAATTGAACCAAATTTGAAGGAGGAGTAGCGAAAAAACGAAATACTGTACATTTCAAAATGGCCGCTACTGTAATGGGAGGAGTCTTACTGTAAAGTACTAAATTCAATAAGCGGGATGAGAGCAATCACGTGTACTAAGTAGAATTTTCATAGATCTAATGGATCACCAGTTATAATCATTTGAATATTGAATTTTTGAGCTGATGGTGGCGCTATAGAGTTACTGCTAGAGACCCCATTTTTGGCCACATGACTATTTATGACCACCACTACAACTTTGCCAAATTTCATCATTTTCCTACATACGGTTCATAGGGCTGCCATAGACTCCCATTGGGGAAGAAGATTAAGAAAAATAATAATAATAATAATAATACTAACGAAACCAATAGGTGCCATAGCACCATAGGTGCTTGGCCCCTAAATATAGCTGCAAGCAGCGATACGGGGCCAAGCACAATCAGCGCAATGAGCTCCCAAAGCACAGCAAGAAAGATACAACTTATCAATCACTCAGGGCGCATTGAGCACCCAAGGTGCATCAAGAACACAAGGCGCTGCAAAGAACCCAAAGCGTAGCAATGACAGAGCAGAACCACCGCAGTGCAGAGCAGCAACAGAAAACATGGCAATAATAGAACATATGTGAACTACAGACAGGTCGAGACAAATAGGTGGGAAAGAACAAAACTTTAATAGAACAAATTAAAAACTGCCTCAGGCAGGATTCGAACCCATGAACTCAGGATCTCAATGCATACGACTTAACAGATGCGCCACTCAGTAGACACAGCTCAAGGGGCAGCAGAAAAGAGCTTACATGCCATACAAAGAATTCAGAAGTTATAAGCAGTTCTATAAGAACTGTTATAGTTTATACCCCTAGGTGGCGCTGTTCTCTGATTTCCTCAGGACGTCATGCCGAAGCTCCCTACCGATTTTTGCGCCGATATATCCGATACTTCAAAAGTTATAGCAATTTATCACAGATTTCAAAATGGCGGACAGGCAGTTCGGTCAATCCCGGCATAATACATATCGGCAGATGCGGCATGAGCCAAGGAATCCGTAGACACCAAGATCATAATTTTCTGACAAACGATTCAGAAGTTATGCGCAAAAATAGCCTTTTTTCCTATCTCATGACCCATAGGTGGCGCTGTCACCAAATTTGGCATGGACCCCCATTTCATGGTCGACATGAAGCGTACCAAATTTCATCTCGATTGATCAAAGAATGACCGATATACAGCTTCAGAACCAATTTTGCGTCAATCTCGTTAAGTTCACGCATTAATTACTTTTGAATAAAGAAAAATATCAAAATTCTGTTCAGTCATTTCTATGCGGCTCACTCCAAAGATCACATGTGCCAAATCTCACAAGAATTGAACCAAATTTGAAAGAGGAGTAGCGAAAAAACGAAATACTGTACATTTCAAAATGGCCGATACTGTAATGGGAGGAGTCTTACTGTAAAGTATCAAATTCAATAAGCGGGATGAGAGCAATCATGTGTACTAAGTAGAATTTTCATAGATCGAATGGATCACGAGTTATAACCATTTGAACATTGAAATTTTGAGATGATGGTGGCGCTATAGAGTTACTGCTAGAGACCCCATTTTTGGCCAAATGACTATTTATGACCACCACTACAACAATGCCAAATTTCATCATTTTCCTATATACGGTTCATAGGGCTGCCATAGACTCCCATTGGGGAAGCGGAAAAATAATAATAATAATACTAACAGAAACAATAGGTGCCACAGCACCATAGGTGCTTGGCCCCTAATAATAATAAATATAGCTGTAGACAGCGATACGGGGCCAAGCAACAATGGTCCTGCAACACGCAACGAAGCTGAAAGGACATGCAATTGAAGAATGCAATGTAGCAGATATGTATGGGAACTATCAGCACACAGGACTCAGAGATGAGAATGAACATAATGAAAAAACAAAAATTTTGAAGTATAATATTTATTTGCATGCTGACCTAGAAAACAATTGAACCACCAAAGCATCATACATGTTACACATGAGACTTAAACCAAAAGAATGAATTGAAGTTTTTGACTCTAAAGTGAGAGACTTCAATTGCTGCCCTAGCCAGGATTTGAACCCAGGATCTCCAGGTGTCATGCCTGTCACTCATCTGGTTGAGCTACAGGGGAGACATACATACATACAGCTGCTTAAGCTAGATTGCTGAAGTGACAATGTGTATGTTCAAGTTTGGATAGATTTTTCTCAAGAATAGAATATTTTTTTAAATCTCCTATGGGTAGTCAAACCTGTTCGAACAGGTGACTCTACATGACACAAATTGTGTCAACCATTTTAATTGCTGCCCTACGCTGGATTTGAACCTGCAACCTCTGGATTTCATGCCCATCACGCATTTGGTTGAGCTACTAGGAAGGCATAGATTACCCCATCAAATATACTCTGTAGAAGTTTAGTTGATTAAATGGTTTAAAAGTTATTCCTGTTGACAAATGTATTACTTTTGAACAAAGATAAATATCAAAATTCTGTTTGGTCATTTCTATGTGGCTCGGTCCAAAGATTATCTGAGCCAAATTGTGTAACAATTCAACAAACACTGCAAAAGTAGTAGCAAAAAAACTGAAAACTGTACTTTTCAAAATGGCCGCTACTGCATTTTTGAACTGGCGATGATGCTTGGCCACCAAATTACTGCAAGCCGTGCAGAACATGGAAAACAGACTGGTTGAGAATAATAGGTGAGAATAAACTCAAAACAAATATTAATAGAAAAACATAACACATGCATCAGACAGGATTCGAACCCTTAACCTCTGAGTTTTGATGCATGCGATTTAATAGACTGAGCTACACAGGCAGTGCAGCTAGCCAAGGTTTTCAGAGCTGCAAGCATTCAAATGGAGGAAGGAAGGTGCAGACATGACATTGCAGAGCAGAAATAACAAAATTACAATTTATATGAGAATCAGATAGTTTAAGTGAGAAGAGTTAAAGTTTAAGTCAAGAAAAACATGTTGTATAGGAATGCACAACATGTTATAATGCAGTCATAATAATTTAATATGACGAAGAGACAATGTCACAGGGACAGTCAACTTTGGACAGGTATTTCTCGGGAATGGCAGAGAATATCAAAAATGTGTTTGGTCATTTCTGTGCGGATTGCTCCAAAGTTTATGTGAGCAGAGCCTGGCATAAAATAGACTTAATTTGCAAAAGTAGTAGCGAAAAAACTACTTCACATATGCTATGAAATAAGATATGAACAGAATGTTGAAAACTGACAAATGATATATCGTTGCAATTGACATAAACCAGTGAATAAAAATTCACAAAGAAAATGAATATCAGACCAAGTTTTCAGAAGTTATGGGCTGTTTTATATAGTTTATGAACCCTATGTGGCGCTGTCTTCAGATTTCCCAGGTACCTTCAGGACATCATACCGATGCTTCCTACCGATTTTTGTGCCGATACATTATACAGAATAATAGTTATCCCAATTTAAAACAAAATTCAAAATAGTGGACAGGCGGTTTGGTCATTTCCGGCATAATATATATCGACAGATTGGTCATGAGCCAAGGACTCCATAGACACTAAGATCATAATTTTCTATCAAACATTTCAATAGTTATGGGCAAAAATAGCCATTTTTCGTGTCTCCTGACCCATAGGTGGCGCTGTCCTCAAATTTGGCATGGTACCCCAGTTCATGGTCCTTATGAAGGGTACCAAGTTTCATTTCAATTGATCAAAGAATGACCAAGATAATGACTCAGAACAAATTTTGGGTCGACATCGATAAATGTACGCAATTATTACTTTTGAACAAAGATAAAAATCAAAATTCTGTTCGGTCATTTCTATGTAGCTCGGTCCAAAGATAATCTGAGCCAAATTGTGTAACAATTCAACAAACACTGCAAAAGTAGTAGCAAAAAAACTGAATGCTGTACTTTTCAAAATGGCCGCTACTGCATTTTTGAACTGGTGATGATGCTTGGCCACGAAATTGCAAGCCGTGCAGAACATGGAAAACAGACTGGTTGAGAATAATAGGTGAGAATAAACTCAAAACAAATATTAATAGAAAAACATAACACATGTATCAGACGGGATTCGAACCCTTACCCGCCGAGTTTTGATGCAAGTGATTTAATAGACTGAGCTACACAGGCAGTGTGGCTAGCCAAGGTTTTCAGAGCTGCAAGCATTCAAATGGAGCAAGGAAGGTGCAGACATGACATTGCAGAGCAGAAATAACAAAATTACAATTTATATGAGAATCAGAGAGTTTAAGTGAGAAGAGTTAAAGTTTAAGTCAAGAAAAACATGTTGTATAGGAATGCACAACATGTTATAATACAGTCATAATAATTTAATATGACGAAGAGACAATGTCACAGGGACAGTCAACTTTGGACAGGTATTTCTCGGGAATGGCAGAGAATATCAAAAATGTGTTTGGTCATTTCTGTGCGGATTGCTCCAAAGTTTATGTGAGCAGAGCCTGGCATAAAATAGACTTAATTTGCAAAAGTAGTAGCGAAAAAACTACTTCACATATGCTATGAAATAAGATATGAACAGAATGTTGATAACTGACAAATGAGATATCGTTGCAATCGACATAAACCAGTGAATAAAAATTCACAAAGAAAATGAATATCAGACAAAGTTTTCAGAAGTTATGGGCTGTTTTATATAGTTTATGAACCCTAGGTGGCGCTGTCTTCAGATTTCCCAGGTACCTTCAGGACATCATACCGATGCATCCTACCGATTTTTGTGCCGATACATTATATAGAATAATAGTTATCACAATTTAAAACAAAATTCAAAATAGTGGACAGGCGGTTTGGTCATTTCCGGCATAATATATATCGACAGATTGGTCATGAGCCAAGGAATCCATAGACACCAAGATCATAATTTTCTATCAAACATTTCAATAGTTATGGGCAAAAATAGCCATTTTTCATATCTCATGACCCATAGGTGGCGCTGTCCTCAAATTTGGCATGGTACCCCAGTTCATGGTCCTTATGAAGGGTACCAAGTTTCATTTCAATTGATCAAAGAATGACCGAGATAATGACTCAGAACGAATTTTGGGTCGACATCGATAAAAGTACACATTTATTACTTTTGAACAAAGACAAAAATAAAAATTCTGTTCGGTCATTTCTCTGCGGCTCAGTTCAAAGATTATCTGTGCCAAATTGCGTAACAATGCAATGAACGCTGCAAAAGTAGTAGCGAAAAAATAAAATACTGTACTTTTCAAAATGGCCGCTACTGTAATGGGTGGAGTCTTAATGTAAGGTGGTCATTGTAATGAGCGTGAGGAGAGGAATCAGATGTACTAGGTAGAGTTTTTGTTGATCAAATGATTCTACAGTTATAACCATTTGAATATTGAATTTTTGAAGTGTTGGTGGCGCTATAGAGTTAATGCTAGAGACCCCATAGTTGGTCACATGACTATTTAGGACCACCACTACTAGTGTGCCAAATTTGTTTCATTTTCCTATGTACGGTTCATAGGGCTGCCATAGACTCCCATTGGGGAAGAAGAAATATAATAATAATAATAAGAAGAAAACCATCAAACGCAATAGTGGCCTGCCGCCCTGCGGGCTTGGCCCCTAATAATAAATATAGCTGTAGACAGCGATACGGGGCCAAGCAACAATGGTCCTGCAACACGCAACGAAGCTGAAAGGACATGCAATTGAAGAATGCAATGTAGCAGATATGTATGGGAACTATCAGCACACAGGACTCAGAGATGAGAATGAACATAATGAAAAAATAAAAATTTTGAAGTATAATATTTATTTGCATGCTGAAAGAAGGACCGATTAGTCCAATGCTGACCTAGAAAACAATTGAACCACCAAAGCATCATACATGTTACACATGAGACTTAAACCAAAAGAGCACAAACGAAATAAAACCTGTAAAAATAATAAAGTAAAATACAAATAATGAATTGAAGCTTTTGACTCTTAAGTAAGAGACTTCAATTGCTGCCCTAGCCAGGATTTGAACCCATGATCTCCAGGTTTCATGCCTGTCACCTATCTGGTTGAGCTACAGGGGAGACCTACATACAGACAGCTCCTTAAGCTAGATTGCTGTAGTGACAATGTGTATGTTCAAGTTTGGGGAGATTTTTCTCAAGAACAGAATATTTTTTTAATCCCCTGTAGGTAGTCAAACCTGTTCGAACATTTGACTCTACATGACAGAAATTTGTCAACCATTTTAATTGCTGCCCTACGCTGGATTTGAACCCGCAACCTCTGGATTTCATGCCCATCACGCATTTGGTTGAGCTAAAGCTGGGGAACAATAGTCTGGAGGGAGGGGGGGAGAAGGAGAAAAGAAGGGGAAGAAGGGGGGAAGAAAAATGAGAAAATCGCCGGTTCGATCCCCGACTGGAACATGCAAAGCATACATGAATTAATGCAAACTATTTCAATTGCTATGAATCAAATATAGTTTAAAAACGGATACAAATAGAATTGGTAAGAATGCTTTGTTTGCTTAACAGTAATAAAAATAAGAATATGATACTACTACTTCTCCTGCTTATAATAATAATAATAAACCTTTATATCTAAGAAATGTTTCTGACAATCACTTCTCCCACCCTGTGGACATGTCTGCTATACAAATCTGTCCCTTTTTCTTGTAATTTTAATGGTTTGTTGCAATAACAATAATAAAAATTTGATACTACTACTGCTTATAATAATAATAAACCTTTATATCAAAGACACACCCTGTGGATCTGTCTGGAATACGATCATGTCCCTTTCTTGTAATTTTAATCTCTGTGTGAGTTTGTATAATAGTTTTCCAGATAGGTATGATAGAAGAAAGCCAAAGGATACTGTTGTAGAAATAAAGTTCTTTTTATTTTTATAACAAACACCTTCTCTCTCACATAAACACAACTTTATCAAAAAAGCTTTAAGCTTATTTATATGGGTTAAATGATCAAATGTGAAAAGCAAATGAACAAATTAGCTTTTCAGAGGGTGAACAAATGACCCTAACAGAGGTGTACGCAAGCAAGCACACACACATAGCATTTAAATGAACAAATTATTGTTTTTTATCTGCCCTCTTCTTCTTCATCTCCTCCCTCCATTGGTCAAGTGGCATAACAGCAGTCAGGGGACAGTAAATGTGGCCATAATACTGGCTGTGGCCAGTATCTTTGTTCCGGGGCTGGTGGCACAGACTGCACTTGTTTTTGTCCACAGTGCGGACGTAGGGCCTCCGAGCAGGTGGTGGGGAGGGAATGGGGCCAGCTGGAGCAATCTGCCGGATGACAGGAACTGGACATAAAAACACAAACGGGGCAAATGCAGGACTGGGGTTGGGAACAACAGGTAATGGAGCAGAATCAGCAGGGAACAACTGCCTTGGTCGGAAAACCTTTGGAGGAGGGGGGTGCGGGGCTGGAACTGCAGACTTTCGCTTGTCCACTGCCTTTCCCACTGTGCTTGCTGGCAGGTGGTAGCGGTGTTGGGGGCCAAGCTGTGGGGGGGCTGTAGTGGGGCGAGTCTGTCCAGGCGGGAGAGGCCTAGCAGCAATAGGAATGGGGGCTGGCAAGTTCACACCCTGAAGCAGGATGGCACATTCTTGCCTCTTTAGCCGCTTCTTGTGCCATTGATTTAAAGTTGTTTGATTCACCTGAAACAATTGCAGGGTGGTATTCTCCATCACAGTCCCATTGCCCAGGACCAGCTGCCGGATCTTGCTGTAGTCCCTCAGAATTAGAGTCCATCTTGTTACAGCATGATTTCCTATTTTTTTGGGGCTCCTGTGAATATCACAGAGTTTAACAAAGATAGACTCTACCAGGCGGCAACAGTCTGGCCACTGGGCAGGGGATCCTGTTGACCCAAGGACGCAACGGGTCATGCTATCCACACCAGGTGTGAATTCAGGCTTGGTTTTTGAGCACCTGAAGCGTCCTGTTGTAAGATTCACCTGGTGCCGGGCAGCATACGCCACTCTCTGCTGGTCATATGGAAGCAGGCTTTGCCATAGGGCAATGATGGTACTGGCCTGCTGGTGGCTCAGAGTTTGACCAGATTCCATCCTAAGCCCCACCAAGTAGCTTGCAAGGTTGTCCACTCTATCTATCCCTGGTACACTGCGTTCATCCACAGCCTGGTAAAATATAAGAGTGAATCAATGTTAAAAAGATACAATATCACAGGCAGAACAACAGCACAACTAGCACAATGTACTTGTCACAAAAATTCTTACCAGTGGTTTCTCAGGGACTGGTTGCACTGCTGGGGGAGCAGTGGCTACAGAGACAGTGAGGGTGGTCGGGAGAGGAAGGACGGAGGCGTACGTGGTTGTGGCGGATGGAGCAGAGGTGGCGTAGGTCATCATGGCAGATGGACCAGACGTGATGTAGGTGGTCGTGAAGGATGGACCAGAGGTGGTGTAGGTGGTCGTGGAGGATGGACCAGAGGCGGCATAGGTGCTTGTGGAGGATGGCGAAGAGGTGGCGTAGGTCATTATGTCGGATAGACCAAACGTGGCGTAGGTGGTCAAGGAGGATGGACCAGAGGTGGTGTAGGTGGTCGTGGAGGATAGACCAAAGGTGGCGTAGGTGCTTGTGGAGGATGGCACAGAGGTGGCGTAGGTCATAATGTCGGATGGACCAGACGTGGCGTAGGTGGTCATGGAGGATGGACCATAGGTGGTGTAGGTGGTCGTGGAGGATGGATCAGAGGCGGCGTAGGTGCTTGTGAAAGATGGCGCAGAGGTGGGGTAGGCCATTATGGCGGATGGACCAGACGTGGCATAGGTGGTCATGGAGGATGGACCAGAGGTGGTCGTGGAGGATGCACCAGAGGTGGTGTAGGTGGTTGTGGAGGATGGCGCAGAGGTGATGTAGGTGGTCGTGGAGGATGGACCAGAGGTGGTGTAGGTGGTCGTGGAGGATGGCTCAGAGGTGGTGTAGGTGGTCGTGGAGGATGGACCAGAGGTGGTGTAGGTGGTTGTGGAGGATGGCGCAGAGGTGGTGTAGGTCATCATGGCGGATGGACCAGACGTGGCATAGGTGGTCATGGACGATGGCCCAGAGGTGGTGTAGGTGGTCGTGGAGGATGGACCAGAGGCGGCGTAAAACTGAAAAAAGGGGAAAAACATGTTTATGGAATTTAATCTATCTTGTTTACTTTGCTTTTTATGAATCTATTTACTCTTTAGATTGAATTAATGGTATTTTGTTTGTTTCTATTTTTCATTTTATTGCGCTATACAAATAAAGTTAAAGGGATAGTTCACTTTAAAATGAAAATTCTGTCATCATTTACTCATCCTCATGTTGTTCTAAACACAAAAGAAGATATTTTGATAAATGATGGTAAACACACAGAAGTAAGTGACCATAGACTTCCATAGTAGGAAAAAAATATTTTGGAAGTATTGTGATAAATGACTAAGAAAATATTTTGATAAATGATGGTAAGCACACGGTTGACGGTACCCATTACATACCATCCTTTTTTTATTCCTAATATGGAAGTCTATGGTCGCTTACTGCTGTGTGGTTACTATCATTTCTCAAAATATCTTCTTTTGTGTTCATTAGAAAAAATAAATTCATACAGGTTAAGAACAACATGAGGATGAGTAAATGATGACAGAATTTTCGTTTTAAAGTGAACTATTCCTTTAATAGTGCTATACAAATAATACTACTTGAACTGTTATTATTAAGAATAGTTACCAGTTGTTGATTAGGTGCTGCTGTATTGGTGTTAGCAGACCCAGTCTGGGCAGAGGCAGGAGTGCTGGCAACGCTGATCGTGGCGGGTGATGAGCCAGAGGACAGGTCCAGCGCCTCAATAGTGGGATCCAGGTTGAGGTCCAAACTGATATCTCCGAAGCCCTCATCCTCCAACTCCTCCTCTGTGCCCACATCCTCCAACATCTGATCTGTCACCTCAGAGTCAGGATCCAAATCCTGTAAGGCCTGCCCTGTTTGACGGTACAGGTAATCTATACCTATGAGTTCACCTGGGACAGACAGGAGAACACAGTTAGAAGGAAAAAAATATATATATATATAAATATTATATATTTTTATGCAATATAAAAAGCAATTTAAAGTTGAAACTCACCAGTATAGACAGATGGTGGCTGAAAAGATGGTGCAAGCTCTCTTCCAAGTACCTTAACACTTTGGGTGTTGACACAGTGCATCAGGTCCCCGGAGTAGCTTAACATGGATGGAGGTTTGCCTGCCAGAGATGCCATTTTACGGTCTTGATTCCATCTGTTCAGGCCTTCCAGGAGGTACAGCTGGAAATTCAAGCTGTTGGCACTTGTTCCTTTAGACAAGATCAATAACTTTACATTACTTTTTTGTGCTATGCTATTGAAAGCCATTCATTGTGTCACCCTTAATATTTCTGATGAATAATGATTTATACTGACCTGGAATGAACCTGTTCAGATGGAGATGAAAGGACTCCAGTGATGTGGAGCCCCTTGCACATCTGTAATTTGGCAGCACAATACCATTTTTGGTGGTGGTGCCGGTCTGTGTGTAGAGCAGCACACCTGGTTCGTCCTGAATGCACTTTACGTGCTTCTTCTGGAGTTGCCAGATGTTCTGCATCCTCTGCTGGTCCAAAAGAGGGACACCAAGAAGGTCTCGACCCTTTACCCCCATCAGCTCACTGAGGAGGTGCTCAATCATCAAGATGGTCTGCTTCTCTCCTCTTGTCCGCCTTCGGCAGTGCAGGGCCAATTCCTCCTTGGTGATCCGTTGATCCACCATATTGTCCGTGATGTTAGGGATACCTTCATGTCTCAGCTGCTCCCTCTTGGCCTGCCTCAGCAGAGACACATCCCCACTGTCCCATTCAAAAATACAGGAAGACATGCGTGCCATTAAAATGGGGTAAAGAGGATGTGCATCCTTAGTGCACCCAGCTGCCAGTCGCCGCATGAAGTGGTAGATGTCCAGCTTCACCACCAAGTCTGGCCACCCACCAAATCGCTGCTTGAGCTTGGTCTGCCCAGTGCCCTCCCGACAGCAATCGCAGTCCACATAAAGGAGCTGAGGCGGAGCCACACCTGCATCAGTGTACCTCCGGATGAGGTCAGCTGCCATTCGGTCCAGGGCTGGACCCTCCTGAGCTGTCAGAACACTAATGAGGATTTGGCCCACCTCATTGCTGACAGATGTTAGCCACAATGCTGTCCCCTTTGCAAACCCCGACAGCTTCTTTGTGATCTGTAATTACACAGAAAAGACAGTGAGTGATGCTTTATTCACTCACTCTCAATTATTTATACAGTTATGCAAAAATATTGTGAAATATAAGTAAATAAAGTGCAGAAATTTTATAAATAGATTTTATTTCCTTATTTCAAATGTATTGAAAACATTACACATTCAATTCCAAATCAAAATATTAACAAAATGTACAAGTCTGTCTTGTTCTTTTAAAGGGAAGCAAAGAAAATGAATATTAAGCTGTTCAAAAAAATAGAAGTGTCAACACTTATAAACTGAAGAAATTTCTTAAGATTAAACTTCACTTTAAGCTAATGAATTACAAATATTTAGTTGCATAACCACTGTTGTTGATAACTGCTGCACATCTGTGTCAAAATAACCAATACTGCCTTTACTGTGTACTGTTGCTTGAATTCAGTACACGGGGGACCCCTGAGGTTCTGTCAATAACCACTAGACCCTAAAATAACAATTTTACTCTCATCAGGCCACAAAATGTTACACTATTTTTCTTTGGGCCAGGGCTGATGTGATTCTGCAGATGTCTTTATTTTAACACTGATATTTTACAAGAGCTTATTGCAAACTTTGCATCATAACTTTGCTGCATTTCTTTATACGCATTACGCAAGGATGGAATGGTCTATTTTACTTCAAAATTCAGCAGCAGATGTATTGTATAACAATGGGTGAAACATTTGCGGGAACAAAATAATTTCCAATGCAGAAATATTACTACGAATAACGAATAACAGTGGTTTATCAGGTTACTGATGTTGCACTGCTATTTTTTTGTACATAATATTTTATGGAACATTACTTACGTATTTTAGGTCAGTGCTACTACTAATGGTGTATTTGCAATTCTTTTTATTGAAATGTAAAAAGTAGTTACCTTTTTGGTGGAGTCCATCTTCAGGATGCATCCATATGTGGACGTTATGCTGGCTTTAATGTGGTCAATCCTGCACAAGATATCTCGCCCATAAACAGCCAGCATCCACCTGTGGGAGGGGATAGTTTCAGGCTCAGGTGGCTCCTGAAATCTCACAGGGAGCAGGCTTGGCTGGGAGGTGAAGTCTGAGCAGGCACCAAGGTATCGGCAAAGACGCTTTAGCCACTCTTCGCTGTGGTTCTCCCGCAGCTGCCTCACTAAGCGAGAAGGGCTGTTGCCCAGGGCCCTCTCCCTGAGGAACCTTATGACCCACATGTCACAGGCATACCTGAATGAAACAAAGTGAAAGAGAGACAGAAAGACACAAACATTAAAACCAGCTCATCTCAATTGTGTTTTAAATGACAAAACAGTTGTTACACAAGCTAAATAATCTCAGTATACTCACTTTCGAGTTAGGATCAGCCTAAATTCCAGTCTGTGAGCTGAGTCCAGCTGGTCCAAGATGGCCTTGTTGGTGGAAATGAAGGCCGCTTTGCACCCACTGCACCAGAGAGTCTCTGTGATCATAAGATAAAAGCGGTCCACATCCAGAACCTGGCGGGCTCTCTTGTGTGCCCCATAGCCTGTGAGCTGTCTCCCACACACAGGACAGGACAGCCTGACCTTCCAGAGGTGGTATGGCATCCAGAGTAGAAGCCTGTGTGTAAAGAAACGCTCTGGAGCGGGGCCTTGGTGATAGATCAGAGCTGGCTCTGGTGGATCATACCACAGCTTCAGGTCGGTACGAAGCCGATGTTGCTTCCACAAAGCTGCTGAAATCCACTTCTGATCCTGTAGTGGTATGGTTTTCATCAACTTTGTGGGAAGCCATCCAGACTCTGAACCTGGAGCGGTCACCCTATCCTCGGCAGAGGATCCAGCCACAAATGGAGCAGCAGAGGAAACACAGGTGGAGCTGATCACAGGGGTGAGAGGAGCAGAGGACGTCCCAGAAGAGGCCGCGGCTGATACTTCCTATTGTAATAAAAAAAAGACAAACACATAGACATGATTACAAGCCACTTATGAGGAATGTAGCATATTTATGTGATCCAATAATTTTAGTGTGAAGAAAACGATTAAATTAAAGAGTTTCTCACAACACTGGAAGCAGCTCCTGGACCACAGGAAGAAGAGGTTGCTTCAGACACAGAAGAAGGAGGAAGAGACAGGGGGGAGACGGTCTGAATATACAGCCTGGGACTGCGAGCAGGAGATGGTGTCCTAGGTGCAGGGCTGGGCAATGCAGAAGTGCTAACAGGCTGCAAGATTAAGAGATGGCAGTTTACAATTTTGAATGAAATAATCTATCATTATCAGGTATTGCAGTAACGATGATTAGATAAACTCTGCATATCTTTATGGAATGAAATGTCTTTTTTTTACTATACCTTGGTTGCATGCGTCCTTGCAACACCTAGATTTGGCTTTAAAGCTGCACCATGGACACCACCAAACCGCGGCTTTGTAAACTGACGAAAGAAATTAGTAACATTATGTGAAGCATACACAGTGATAAAATGCTATAAAATATGATAACATAAATATCTGCAAAGGCATGCATTTACCGATGCCAAAGTTAAAGTAGGCTTTAAAGGTGCCTTTCCAGATGTTGTTTCTGACTGCCCTGGTGTTACAGGTGGTGACGTGGATGGTGTGGATGACACAGGGGCCAAACTGGAAGGCTACAGTTTCAGAGAAAAGGAAATCAAATTCAAAAACAAACAAAACACAGCGGCTTTGTAAACTGACAAAAAGAAATTAGTAACATTATGTGAAGCATACACAGTGATAAAATGCTATAACATATGATAACATAAATATCTGCAAAGGCATGCATTTACCGATGCCAAAGTTAAAGTAGGCTTTAAAGGTGCCTTTCCAGATGTTGTTTCTGACTGCCCTCGTGTTACAGGTTGTGACGTGGATGGTGTGGATGACACAGGGGCCAAACTGGAAGGCTACAGTTTCACAGAAAAGGAAATTAAATTCAAAAATAAACAAAACACCATCAACACATCACAGTTTTATGAAACACTTCTTATACCTTTTTTGTATGGAAACCACAGTCACATGTCTGTGTCCCCCCAAACAGAGACATTTGCCCCCTGTGTTGCAGTGGACACTTCTCAATCTGTAACATATGACAGTGAATCATAACTACCTCTTCCCTCTAAATATGACATTCTTTCTTGTGTTTATATACATGTCCAACTTTACCTTTTGATACAGGTCATGCCATTTCTTCTGCCGTGGTGCCGGTCTGTTTCCCGCCTCAGAAGGCCAGACCCCCTGTGTGGCAAATCTGCGCAGGCGGGCCATCCATTCACCCTCACTCATAGCCCTGTGCTTCTTGTGCTTGGAAGCCATCTTCCAATAAAAGATAGCGTGTGGCAAAATACAAAGTTTATGACTATTCAATAGAACTGAGTAGTTAATCAATTTCATACATTTTTTTTCAAATAGCATATATTTAATCTCAGTTTTTTATTACAAGGTTATAGTTTGATATTTGGGAGGAAGGGATAATGTGGTGGTGTGTGGGTAAAATATGCCATAACTCAAAAAATCCTGATTATTGCATACCATTTCAATTACATAGGCTTAACCTTATGAAAATTAACCATGGTTCAACTACAGTTAAAACCATGGTAACCACAAAATAACCATGGTTTTGACAATCGTGGTTTTCCAAAACCATAGTTAAACCATGGTTAGTGTAATAAAACCATGGTTTTGCTGATTGTAATAAATACACCAAAAAAACATGATTACTACACTTTCACCACAATAAAACCATGGTTATTTTCACACCCCTTACGAAAATTAACCATGCTTTTACTACAGCTAAAACCAAGAAGCCATGGTTACTGTAGTAAAACCATGGTAACCACAAATAACCATGGTTTTCACAATTATGGTTTTCCAAAACCATGGTTTTGCTGATAGTAATCAATACACACAAAAGTAAACATGGTTACTACACTTTTACCACAATAAAACCTAACGTTAGGTTCATTTTCATAAGGAACAATTAGCCTAACTTACATAATGTTTACTATCGATTAGCCCAGTAAACAAGCCTCATATTACGTTATAAAACGTCAGCTATTTTTAGACAACTTAATGTACGCATATCAACGTAATAACGTGAATTATGCACGATAGTAATTATATCGATATAAACATGTAAAACTGTAAAAGTAATGAAACTGGCCGCTACTTGATCTCTAAGTTACATAAATAAGACGTTTATCTGTGTAACTTACACGTAAAACGTTAGCTAATTAGCCAATTAACTAAATATAACACACAAAAAAACTAAATATAACACCATTATTGGCTTCTTACCTCTAGTTGGAAACGTGAAATTCAAAGTAAATCCGGGACAACTTTCTTTCTAAACTGCTGGAAACCGCTGGCGATGCTCCGCCAGGTAGATGGAAACGATGCAGTGATTGGTTGTCAGCAAAGGCAAGGAGACGACGATTTCGGAAATTGACTTTATTGATTGGCTGAACTGTGAGGTAAAGATACACATACTGATACGTGATTGATGCATATACGTATAAAAAAGTTGAAAATGGATGATAGTGACTGGCTGTCAACAGAGGCAATGATGGGATTAGGCTTTATTGATTGGCTGTGACAAAGTTGGAAAGATGCTAACAGTGATATGTGATTGGATGGCAATAGACAGTCTCTCGTTCTCCCGGCACCGCTACTGGGAAGGCATAGATTACCCCATCAAATATTCTCCATAGAAGTTTAGTTGATTAAATGGTTTAAAAGTTATTCCTGTTGACAAATGTATTACTTTTGAACAAAGATAAATATCAAAATTCTGTTTGGTCATTTCTATGTGGCTCGGTCCAAAGATAATCTGAGCCAAATTGTGTAACAATTAAACAAACACTGCAAAAGTAGTAGCAAAAAAACTGAATACTGTACTTTTCAAAATGGCCGCTACTGCATTTTTGAACTGGTGATGATGCTTGGCCACCAAATTGCAAGCCGTGCAGAACATGGAAAACAGACTGGTTGAGAATAATAGGTGAGAATAAACTCAAAACAAATATTAATAGAAAAACATAACACATGCATCAGACGGGATTTGAACCCTTAAACTCTGAGTTTTGATGCATGCGATTTAATAGACTGCGCTACACAGGCAGTGTAGCTAGCCAAGGTTTTCAGAGCTGCAAGCATTCAAATGGAGGAAGGAAGGTGCAGACATGACATTGCAGAGCAGAAATAACAAAATTACAATTTATATGGGAATCAGATAGTTTAAGTGAGAAGAGTTAAAGTTTAAGTCAAGAAAAACATGTTGTATAGGAATGCACAACATGTTATAATGGAGTCATAATAATTTAATATGACGAAGAGACAATGTCACAGGGACAGTCAACTTTGGACAGGTATTTCTCGGGAATGGCAGAGAATATAAAAAATGTGTTTGGTCATTTCTGTGCGGATTGCTCCAAAGTTTATGTGAGCAGAGCCTGGCATAAAATAGACTTCATTTGCAAAAGTAGTAGCGAAAAAACTACTTCACATATGCTATGAAATAAGATATGAACAGAATGTTGAAAACTGACAAATGAGATATTGTTGCAATCGACATAAACCAGTGAATAAAAATTCACAAAGAAAATGAATATCAGACAAAGTTTTCAGAAGTTATGGGCTGTTTTATATAGTTTATGAACCCTAGGTGGCGCTGTCTTCAGATTTCCCAAGTACCTTCAGGACATCATACTGGATGCTTCCTACCGATTTTTGTGCCGATACATTATATAGAATAATAGTTATCCCAATTTAAAACAAAATTCAAAATAGTGGACAGGCGGTTTGGTCATTTCCGGCATAATATATATCGACAGATTGGTCATGAGCCAAGGAATCCATAGACACTAAGATCATAATTTTCTATCAAACATTTCAATAGTTATGGGCAAAAATGGCAATTTTTCATATCTCATGACCCATAGGTGGCGCTGTCCTCAAATTTGGCATGGTACCCCAGTTCATGGTCCTTATGAAGGGTACCAAGTTTCATTTCAATTGATCAAAGAATGACCGAGATAATGACTCAGAACAAATTTTGGGTTGACATCGATAAATGTACGCAATTATTACTTTTGAACAAAGATAAATATCAAAATTCTGTTTGGTCATTTCTATGTGGCTCGGTCCAAAGATAATCTGAGCCAAATTGTGTAACAATTCAACAAACACTGCAAAAGTAGTAGCAAAAAAACTAAATACTGTACTTTTCAAAATGGCCGCTACTGCATTTTTGAACTGGTGATGATGCTTGGCCACCAAATTGCAAGCCGTGCAGAACATGGAAAACAGACTGGTTGAGAATAATAGGTGAGAATAAACTCAAAACAAATATTAATAGAAAAACATAACACATGCATCAGATGGGATTTGAACCCTTAACCTCTGAGTTTTGATGCATGCGATTTAATAGACTGAGCTACACAGGCAGTGTAGCTAGCCAAGGTTTTCAGAGCTGCAAGCATTCAAATGGAGGAAGGAAGGTGCAGACATGACATTGCAGAGCAGAAATAACAAAATTACAATTTATATGAGAATCAGATAGTTTAAGTGAGAAGAGTTAAAGTTTAATTCAAGAAAAACATGTTTGTATAGGAATGCACAACATGTTACAATACAGTCATAATAATTTAATATGACGAAGAGACAATGTCACAGGGACAGTCAACTTTGGACAGGTATTTCTCGGGAATGGCAGAGAATATAAAAAATGTGTTTGGTCATTTCTGTGCGGATTGCTCCAAAGTTTATGTGAGCAGAGCCTGGCATAAAAAAGACTTAATTTGCAAAAGTAGTAGCGAAAAAACTACTGCACATATGCTATGAAATAAGATATGAACAGAATGTTGAAAACTGACAAATGAGATATCGTTGCAATCGACATAAACCAGTGAATAAAAATTCACAAAGAAAATGAATATCAGACAAAGTTTTCAGAAGTTATGGGCTGTTTTATATAGTTTATGAACCCTAGGTGGCGCTGTCTTCAGATTTTCCAGGTACCTTCAGGACATCATACCGATGCTTCCTACCGATTTTTGTGCCGATACATTATATAGAATAATAGTTATCCCAATTTAAAACCAAATTCAAAATAGTGGACAGGCGGTTTGGTCATTTCCGACATAATATATATCGACAGATTGGTCATGAGCCAAGGAATCCATAGACACTAAGATCATAATTTTCTATCAAACATTTCAAGAGTTATGGGCAAAAATAGCCATTTTTCATATCTCATGACCCATAGGTGGCGCTGTCCTCAAATTTGGCATGGTACCCCAGTTCATGGTCCTTATGAAGGGTACCAAGTTTCATTTCAATTGATCAAAGAATGACCGAGATAATGACTCAGAACGAATTTTGGGTCGACATTGATAAATGTATGCAATTATTACTTTTGAACAAAGATAAAAATCAAAATTCTGTTCGGTCATTTCTCTGCGGCTCGGTCCAAAGATTCTCTGTGCCAAATTGCGTAACAATGCAATGAACGCTGCAAAAGTAGTAGCAAAAAAGCAAAATACTGTACTTTTCAAAATGGCCGCTACTGTAATGGGTGGAGTCTTAATGTAAGGTGGTCATTGTAAAGAGCGTGAGGAGAGGAATCAGATGTAGTAGGTAGAGTTTTTGTTGATCAAATGATTTTACAGTTATAACCATTTGAATATTGAATTTTTGAAGTGTTGGTGGCGCTATAGAGTTAATGCTAGAGACCCCATAGTTGGTCACATGACTATTTAGGACCACCACTACAAGTGTGACAAATTTGTTTCATTTTCCTATGTACGGTTCATAGGGCTGCCATAGACTCCCATTGGGGAAGAAGAAATATAATAATAATAATAATAATAATAAGAAAACCATCAAACGCAATAGTGGCCTGCCGCCCTGCGGGCTTGGCCCCTAATAAGAAAACCATCAAACGCAATAGTGGCCTGCCGCCCTGCGGGCTTGGCCCCTAAAAACATATCAATCGACCTCTATTCTACACAAAATATATATTCTACAATAGTTATGTTGGCAATGCTTTTTAACAGTCTACGGAGAACAGAAAGTGCAAAAATTTTAAAAATATTGCATTTACTCTTTACTTACCATGTTGAAGTCCTTCTCTTTTGCCACTGTTTGAAGGTGGCCTGTACAATGACCCTTTAACAACAGAAGGGTACAAATTAGTAAGAAGGTCACAATAACTGATACTTCCCACCTGTTGTCTTAACTGACTTATTAGTCATTAGTACTATTCGGACAGAATTAGTTTTACATAATGAGGTGGGGTAAAGCTATTTTTATCAGCCCTTTTTTAATGATTTAAGTCCCGTCTAAATGCTCCATGTCAGTAATCATTACGGACAATGTTAGTAAAGATTATGGTGACTTTTACCTTATGTAAAAAGGTCAGGAGAAAATACTAGGGATGCTCCGATCAATCGGCCGCCGATCGTAATCGGCCAATAACGGCATTAAATGACGCGATCGGCACTCGCTAAAGTTGCCGATCTCATGAGCCGATCTTTCTGTTTACTTTTGTCATCATAGCGTTCCTGATGCGGCTGAAATTAGAGACCATTTTACACAGTGCGAGCATTTTGGAACCCGTTGCTCATGTGTGATGTGCAGATTTGGATTTCTCTCTCTGCCTTTACAGAGATATGCGTATTTTCTATGAGGACGCGCTCCGCGCATATTGCATATTACATTTCTCTTTGCAAGAAGAAATATTTGTTGTGCTTATTTATTTGATTCTCTATTAAAACAATAATATACCTACCTAATTTATAGTTACTTTCATTTCTACAAATGATGCAAACTCTGCTAGATTATAGATAAAAGATTCCCATTCCACTGCCATTCTGTGATCGGCACTGATTGGGGATCGGCAGACCATAATCTTGGTGATCGGAAATCGGCCCCAAAAATGCTGATCGGAGCATCTCTAGAAAATAACTCAGGTTATACTAATCCAGTGCAAATAGAGCAGCTGTAAATATACACATAATTTTGTCATTTTCTGTTATGTTTGTTTAAAGTTGACAAACTAAACAAAATTTTTATTTTTTATTTTATTACAGTGTATTGTATCATTATTTTTTCCTTTTTATGAAAATTGTAAACACTACACTACACTACAGTACACTACACTTTGCACACCATTTTAATGTTCAGCCTGTTAAATAAACACTTATTTTCCAAGTCTTTTGTTTTTTTCTTACTGTAAATGTTTTAATAAGCACCGTACCGTGGGCATCACACCGAAACATACATATTAACAATTGCTAGATGAGTATCGCGTACCGGATTGTATCGTGTGATTTGTGTACCGCTACTTGACATCTAAAAGTCTTTCAAAATGTCCACTTTAATGTTTAATTATAATTTTTCCTATTTTACACATGAGTATAGTATTTTTTATTGTATTGGTACCAACTACTAGATTTTTGATACTGTGATATCCCTACAAATTAGTGCAATAACACACAATTTTATTTTCGCAAATGGCTAAACACACTGATAATGGAGCATATACAAGATTTTCATTACCAGTAGTCCCCTCTGATTCCAACACCTGACTTCCATGGGCATCAGTAAGGACATAACTCTCATTGTTCCCCATGGCCAACTTCACCTTATCAAGGATCGAAGGGAGATTTGCCTCAGACTCTAAAAATCTCACCACGACTACTTTTGTGGAAGAGAGTTTCCCATCCCTTACTTCAGAGATGTGAATTGATCTGAAATGAACAGTTTTGCAAACCATTACTTTACATAGACTACTATCTGTATACAATTTGGATTATAGCCATTTATGATAGGCATAAAATATTTTGCCTCACTTGCAAATGCACATGTTACATGTAATGTGGTACTGTTGTGGTTTTCCTTTTTGGGTTCTTTAAGAATAAAATACTCAAGCCGTAGGTTTCATTTTCAAAAGATAGACTTCCAATAACCAGACAAATAAAAGCTGAGCAGTCCTGCAAAATCTCCAAGACTCACTGAAAATCTTTTCACTGTACCACAGTATTTAAGCCTGTCTTCGCACGCAATCATATTCCCAAGGGTTTGTAACATGAAGAAACACATGGTTTATATCATATAGAAACATATGGTGGTGCATTCCTAGGACTGTAGATCTTTTGTTTTTACCCTCCCCATGTAACTACCTTCAGCATGTACTTTTTGAACAAACTGCAATGCATGCTGGTAGTTTTCCTACACACACAATGGTTCACTATGCCTATAACTGAACTGGTTATATTCATATAGAAAAACATAAAAACATAATGGTAAATTATTTGATACCCATATTCGGATTAAAACAAACCACTTCATTCCCCGCTCTGAGGCTTATTTAGCCTCAGTTTTCCTGTTTATTTATTTTAATCCGAAGTGCCGTTTCATAACTCAGTGTTTCAGTTATTACTATATATTGTGACTAAAGAAAGCCACTGTACATTACCAATTACCAAATTATGCCACTGCACTTCGAACTATGGACAATAAGAGCAAACATCTTTCCATTCTTGTTTTGTCTTTGAATGTAAAAGTAAAAGAACTTAAAGTCCCTCTTTATAAACAGTTTAAAAAATGTGTGTGTAATTGGTTCTGCACCTGCTGTTGTTGTCACAGTTATGTAGAATATATTGTAAAGTTAAAAGTAAACAAAATAAAAGCAAAGAAAACCAAAAAGCAAATAAAACAAAATTACTGAAAATAAAGACAAAAAGTAAAGCATGAAAAATATGAAGCTAATTCCTCATCATCATCAGATGTACTTGAAAACCCATCTCCCAGTTGTAAATTCAAAATTGTTTTGTAACGTAAGACCTAATAACATTCTTGTTGACTTCAAATGTTTCCATCATCCTGATATGTTTTAGCATTATCCATTTAGTTTTCTAATCAGACACTTTTATTCCAACACAGTTCTAGGTCAGAAGTTTTGATCTTAAACATTTCAACACCTACACCTCATTTACCCCTAAGCGCTAATTAAAGTTGATTCAGTATATTTTGTCTTCTAATTCTATTGGTTGCATAGTTGTTCCCCTAAGGACCTTAATGCCTTATTGGTATACTTAATAATACTCTGTTGATTATAGTACTGTATAAAATGTATCTATTCTGTATTTTTATTCTGACAAAACTTTATTGAATTCCCGATTTAACTTAATCCCATGCCTTAATCTAATTTGGTATATGTTTAGTTGATCAACAGAATCTACATATAATTTATGATTAATTCTTTTGTTCATCCTTTCATGAGGGTTTTAAATTTCCTTCTATTGTAGTGATTACCTTCTATTGTAGTGGTTTTGTAGTACCTTTTCTCTCCCTTCTAATGATAACGAGGTCAACAATTTTCTTTTTCTAAAAATCCAAAATAATTCTCCAAACGATATTGTTTCATCCCCATATACCTTCATTGTATATGTTGCTATGATTGTAATATTTTCAAATAGCATTTCTCTTTCACTTTTACACCTTAAGCTAGACTTTTTGATGTCTTCATAATATATCTAGAGTTTTTATAGTTGATTTATTCAAGATTCCTGTTATAAAGCATTTCATATTGAATTTTTCCAAGGTCAATAATTCCTTAACCCTCTGGGGTCTAAGGGGTTTTTAGGGCCCTGGAGAAGTTTTGACATGCACTGACATTTGTGCTTTTTTCAGTTGCTTAAAAACATAATGGCAAAAGTCTTATAACACTGTGTTCAGCACAAACTGGGCTACTATATTATATGATCAACATGTATGTATGTACATGTTTGTATTTTTGAGAGAAAAATGTTTATGCGTGGTTTTTGAAAAAGCTAAATTTTTAAGTGACTGATATAAGTAAAAAAAACTCATACTAAACATGTTTTCCCAAGACTTTTCAATACAGGATCTAGTAGTCTAGAGTTTTTTCTTTAAAATGATGTGAAAATCATTCTTCTTACTCATTTACATAAGACAATAATATTGATTTACAATTTCAAAGTCACTTTTTGGTTAGGAAGGCAATATGCAAGGAGGCTGGAAGGTCTTGAATAATCTGTGATTGACAGCTGAAGAACAAAACACTTGCATAATGAGCTGCATAATGCCTTAAGGCAGTAAGACGACGCCTTGTTACGTGTTTGTTTGTGAAAGCAACACAAAAGAAATGCCTTCCCATGCGTGATCCTGCGTTAAATAAACTTACCGTGTAGAGATATACGCGAACAAACAGGGTTTTAGATGTGTTTAGATCCGTCTTAATACAAAAGTGCGTCAAATATGAGGCATTGTGTGTTTGTGTGTGCGTTTGGCCGTCGACCGCGTCTGACGGAAGCACAAAGAAAGCGCCTGGAGATAACTTGTATTTACAGGCGAGAGAGCATACTTTATAATTTTACCACAAAGCACGTCAAATATGAGGCATCTTGTGTTTTTGTGTGCGTTTGGACCTCGATCCCGTCACACTGACGAAGCACACACTTGCGTCTTTTTGGAGACAACTTTATGCGCAAGTAAACAAGTAGATGTGATGTTTGCAATGGCACCTTTTATAAGAATACCACAAAGCGCGTCAAATATGAGGCATCGTGTTTGTGTGTGCGTTTGGACATCGCGTCACTGACGAAGCACACGCACTCGCGTCTGTTTGGAGATAACTTTAGGCGCGAGTAAACAAGTAGATGTGATGTTTACAATCGCATATCTTATAATGATACCACAAAGCGTGTCAAATATGAGGTAAGTTATTTGTGTGTGCGTTTGGACGTCGATCGCGTCTGTTTGATGAAGCACACACACTCGCGTCTGGAGATAACTTAAGTTACAGTCTGAGTAAACAAGTAGATGTCATGTCACCAACACTTGGATTAAAACTCAACACAGCACTGCCACTGACTGAATGGCTACAGAGACGGAGTCTCCATTGACTGGGGTTGACTAATGAATATGGATGATCTCTGCTCTTCTCTTCAATGGAGCGGGGCGTGGCTCATTATAGATAATGCAGGAACACGAGAAAGACGGTACATCTCCCTCTTCTAACACAGTTAACAACGAATTACAATATTTGATTTCGATTTCACTTACATCTTCCAAAAGCAGACATTCCAAGCATTATGTAGATATGTATCTTTTGTTGATATGACAAGTATTCCTTAAGTTACAGTTAATTTTTCTGACGTGTTTCTGAAAGGACTTCACTGAGGGTGAGAGAACAAAACACGCATCATGTTTATTTTCTTAATTTTGCGAAAAGCACAACATTCTGTTTTTATTGGGAGTGGACAGAAAAAAACTAGACACTTTAACGTTTTAAATGATGTATAAATCATGTCTGTATGACCAAAATCAGCAGAGTTATCTATCTCTCTTTGCGGAGTGATTGAAAAATAAAGACTTTGCGGCGCCCGCGCCACCGTCGACCCCAGAGTGTTAAGTTTTACATATTCTTGATTGTAATCTTTACCGTACCATTTTGAAATCCTTGTCTTTCGTTTTTCTATGTTAATGTTTTTGTTAACATACTAACATTGACACAAATTTTAGCAAATCGTGGCCTACAAAATGTATCTTTCAACTCAGAATTTCCCAAAAGACCTTAATATTTATCCAGACAGGTTGACCTTAACTTTCTCTCTAATCCATAAGAATTCTTGTTGAATTTATCAACTCTATCATATTTATGTGGACTTGAAAATGTTATTACCTTATTAAAAGCTGATTTAGTTTAGAGCATAAAAAGCAACTTTGTAAACCTATTTCTTTGATTTTAAATATTGTCCATTTGTATCATTTGTTATTGTGATACATCGGACGTGTAATGATTCAAAAAAATGATGGCTCAACCCGTAAGTACTATTCAGAGTAAGGTGGTGTTTATTTATACATGCACCAAAGTATTCCAGCAGTGATATATATATACAGTGACCCCAAAAAAAAGAACCCAAAGTACCAAAACAACGATGACAAAAATAATAAACAAAATAAACTTAGGTAAAAATGCTAATCACTGTACAAATATATTTACAGTCACTTTCAGTATCCACTATATACAGGTAGGTTTTGCTCACGGCACCGCAGTAGCACGCTCGCTCGACTTGGTAAACAAGCCATGTACAGGAGTCTGGCTGCAGCTTATAAAGGCCAGACTCCACCCCTTTTTCGGGCTACCTCATTATAGCCCAGGTAGGTATTACATTTCCTTCATCTTCCACTTTTAGACCACTTTAGATCACAACATAATACCAACATAATAATAACATAACAAAAAAACAAACCCCTAATCATAAATAATTATCAAAACAATAATAACATAACCATTATTGTTCTCTCTTCCAAATCTCAATTTCTGGGCACCCCTATACAAAAACACAAATGGTTTCACCGGGTTCTGGCTCACTGCGCCGGCGCGGCGCTGACTGATGACGTCAATGGCTCGAGTTCACCCGTCTAGCTGCCAGCAACCCGATTACACCAACAAACAATACAATAATTCACAATAAAACAAGACAAATAGACGAAGGGTATGTGTGATTTATCCAGTATAAACAACAGAGGGGAAGTATGAATGTTGGATGAAAACTGAACACTACTGGGAATGCGTGTGCACCCGCAACTCCAAGAGCGGCATCTACGGGTAAGTAAGGGTATGTGTGTGTGTGGATGTTTCTGTGTGTGCGTATGTGTGCCAGTGCTGTCGCTTGCAGCGGTGAAGGACGTGAGGGATCTCACTACTTCACAGTTATCTTTGGGATGTTTCCCATAAAATGTCCACCTTCAACCTGATCTCACGAATTTCCGTGGCATTGTCACGGAATTTTGTGCTCATTTTTCCATGGCATTCTCACGGATCTCCGCATTTTTCCGTGGCCCTGCTACGGACTGTCTTTTTCCGTGGCATTCTCACGGATTGGTTACTCAACTGTTTTGTCCTATTTTCTTACCATTTTCGCTTCGGTTTAGGGTTAGATTTACATGAAATGACATCCATACCCAAACCCAACTCTCACCCCACCGCCAGGCGACAATTGTTTAAAGTTTAGAAAATATAAAAGAATAAATCAGAACAAATAGTATAAACCAATAGTTAAAGTGACATACTAACGCAAACACCAAATCTAACCCTAAGCTGAAGCGAAAATGGTTTGAAAACAGTAAAAAAGCAGTTGAGTAACCTATCCGTGAGAATGCCACGGAAAAGACAGTCCGTAGCAGGGTCACTGAAAAATGCGGAGATCCGTGAGAATGCCACGGAAAAATGAGCACAAAATTCCGTGACTATCCCACGGAACTTTGTGAGATCATGTTGCCACCTTATGTTCTCTGTTCAATGTCTCTGTGTAGTTTTAATGTTTTCAGTCTTTCTTTCAGATTAAGTTCCTTTGATAATGTTACAGATCTTTCACTGGGCCTCTTTGAAGGCAACAGTCATTGCCGAGAAGTTTGATTGACTGTGGCCATGCAAATCTTCTGTAGTAATCAGCTTCGTT
Organism: Misgurnus anguillicaudatus; assembly: GCF_027580225.2. Taxonomy (NCBI): domain Eukaryota; kingdom Metazoa; phylum Chordata; class Actinopteri; order Cypriniformes; family Cobitidae; genus Misgurnus; species Misgurnus anguillicaudatus. Next base: position 4,647,227 of record NC_073346.2, on the reverse strand, counting down.
CTTTTCAATTTCTGTTGACAATTCCTCTTTTCCATTTTTCCTTTCGATGCTTAAAACTTTGTTCATCCGTCCGTCGGTATACTTGAATTGCTTTTGATTTGATTTGATATGATTTTGATATGTCTTCTTTCATATCATGTGTTTCTCCTCCTCTCCAACTGCCATCCTACGAGCGCTGATGCATTGGTTGTTCCTCCCATTTGAACTTCCACATAGAGCTGCTCTCTTCACTCTGCAGCCCCCTTTGACTGTGTTTGGTCCATTTTGCCAGGTTCGCTCCTTCCGCATTCTCCTGCAGCCCCTCCGAGCTTTCGACCCTCAGATAAGCTAGATCATCTCTCCCAACGAGGCATGTTGTCTCATCTCCTCCTCCTCAGCTCCTTTCAATTTTTTCTGTTCACAAATAGCTCAATAGATAGACAATTAGTTTCTTCATAACACTTAATTCCAGATGGTTTTTACTATACGCATAGGTCGATCGGCGAACATTTCATGCAGTGTTAAAGGTGTACTCTTGTTAGTTTACATGCTCATTAATGCAAGAGGTAAAGCATTGATCCAGTTAAGATTTGTATTTTCACACATTTTGTTAAGTATGGCTTTGAGGATAATTTCTTTTATATACCATTTTGTCAATTGATAGTCAATTCTTCATTCTTATGATAGTCAAATCAAATATTTCATTCTTATTACAAATTAAATTTTCGTTCTTATCACAAATCAATAATCACATTTTTATTCAAATTCTTTGTCCCATGTGCATCTCTGATAACAGTATTTATGACTGAGATATTTTCACTTCTGTATGATCTAATTTGCCCATGCTGGCAAAATCAACTGTTCTCCTGTGAGCCTACTTCAATGAAAACAAATCACTATACATTTTAGCAGCAATCAACCAGACTAACCTTTCAGCATATTGGAATGGTGTTTCATCAATTCTAAACCTGTATAATGTTTTCCTTCATAAGAAAATACGTAAACGCAAACAAGTATCTATTTCCTATGCAAATCAAAAACACAGTAAAATGTTTATCAAATGGAGAAGCATTTGTCAGCAAAGTATTGTTTTTGGAACATCAATCTTCTATAGCTGTATGTCATTAATTGCTCTCAAATTGGAGACTTAATACAATTTAGATTTATTTGCTTGAATTATGGTAATGCTAAGTTTGTCACAATAATCAGTTATTTCTTTAATCTATTCTCACCGCTATTATAATATCGTATGGTGTTATTTTAATTAATTTATTTAATCTATTTTATTTTCCATTCCTTCCTCTGTAGTATACCCAATTTCTAAAGCCATAATTTTACATCATGCCTCTCTTCTTATTAGATTTATAGGAGTCTGATTTGATTTCAGAAAAGGTAGTCACACCTAACATCATAAATTCTTGATCAGCCTTTAAATTTGTCTAGCTGATTTTCACATAAAGATTGTCTGTCTCCCTATAGTAAGGTCCTAACTAAACATTGAACGGCTGTTTCACTCTTTCCCTTTTCACCCCAAGGCTTGTATGAAGATAAAAAATTGTAGTCCAGTTTTTCTCTTGTCTCCAAGAACAATATTGTCTTTGTGGGTCTCCTTCGAGATACCACTCAGTCTTTTTGTTTTTCATCTTGTATTTGTCTCTGAACATATGCGCAGTGCCCCCTTCACTGCTTGAGATCAGTCCAGTTTAAGAGTTGTTGCCTTCTCTTTGCTCCTCCAACACTTTGATGTCACACAGTTTTTGCCATTGTCCGTTTATTGCCAGCTTTTATTCATGTTCTTGAAGGTCAAAGGATGAGAGTTTTCAGCCCTTCAAGGTTCAGCTTAATGCAAAATATTGCCTTTTGATTAAAAATTTAAAAAAAATTGTGACCACCTTCCATCATCAGATGAAGACTCCTCTTCATTTTGTTAAGTCTTTTTTATCTTTATATAATTTATCTGTGTCATTCACCTTTTAATAATTTTTTCTGTCTTTTTTAATTTTCTCTTTATTTCCACCTTTAATAACTTGGTCTTTACTCTTTTTTTACTCTAATTTGTTATTTCCCTTTCAAAGCTTCACCTCTGTTTTTCTGCCAGATTTTGCTTTAAACCTACAATTCCCTTGAGCAAAGAGAATTGGCCTTTACAGGTCACATCTGGTGATCATCAGTACCCCCTCCCTTTTCCTCTTCTCCTTCTCTCTCTTTCATTCTCTCTGTCTCTACTCAAGCATTTCTCTGTTTTTAAACTCTCAATTTTCTTTCTTTTTAGTTTATATTTTTATTTAGTTATATCTTTTCTCACACAATGCCATATCAAATGTTTTCTCATTTGAACATTTAAGCTTCTTATCATCCAATATTCTCCCAAATAGTTAATCAGATTCTCAATGTGTCTTTAAAACAAGATTCTTTCAAACATTGTCAAACTCCATTACCCACTTTTGTGCTTTTTTGGGCAAACTATACTTTTCCTATCGACCACACTTTTAATAATAAATTAAAATGCTAATTTACATATTTGTTGAAGTGGGATTGTGGTCATTTAAAAAATACGTATACTATATATCAGTCACACCAGTTTGCCCTTCTTTTAAATGAAGTTTACAAATATCTAATATGTGCAGAGTATAAATATTTTATGCATTAAAATTATGTTAAATAACTTCCAAAAAGTCTTACCTCAGAGAAATTGCAGTTCATGCAGCAACCGTTAAAGCCCGGTTACTGTCGTAACTAGATGTCGCAGCTAGTGCCCATGTCTTGAAACGGCAGCAGTTTTTTTTTTCAAAATAAAAGTTCCTTTAAAAGTTCAAATTTGACAAGCTTTACAGCTTATTAAAAAATGTTATAAAATCTCAATTTAGTATTTGACCATTAATTAATAAATTATGTGTTTGTTGAAATATTACATACATAGAAAATTTTTCAGTATAAATTTAATAGCCCAGATACTTACATTCAATAGGCTAATGGCACTTTACACCTCTACAAACCTATTCTTAACATTAAAATATGCTTCTCCCCAGAGCCGGATTAACCCAAAGGCAAACTAGGCACGTGCCTAGGGCCCGATTGGCGGGATGGGGCCCAGACAGAGGGGGAATTTTTTTTTTTTTTACAAATGTCCCATCTACAATTTTGCCGCTGTCGGGCGGGATCCCCGTACCTCCAAAACCATTATTTTTCAGGAAATTAAAAAAACGCCGTATTTTTTAAGTTATTAAACATTATTTCATTAAAGACGAGCTTTATGACTCGGGAGCAGAGAGATACGAACTTATGCTCTCATTAATAAAATGGTACGGACACAGACGTCGCCGCTGCCAGCAGTGTTCAACAAATACTGCGGTCACATTGAGCCTTAAAGACGATGCTTCAATAGTTAACCAAAGCTGACTGTAGTATACATCTTACTAAACTCGATTTTAAAGGTTTACGATCTATAGGCTAAGTGATGCAATACAAAACACGATGAGCGGACTGCTGTCTAATAAGTGGAAATGAATCTGCTCGCAAACTTACCTTCGTGGCTCACGGGCTTCCTTCTGCACAGAAGCATTACAGCTATCGAGTTTTAATAAATGTACTTAAACCTAACTATTTTCACTTGTTAGTGCCTAACAAACAGAAGTATTATATTAATTAAACAGCCATTTTATCTCCAATAAATAAAACATTTACTTGTGTTTAACATTCACAAAATAATTTAATGGTGGTATCCAAAACATTCAATTTAATTAAAGTATTATATTAGATACATTTTAAAACTTCAATGCATGTATGATAAGCCTAGTAATACGTAAATATTTAAAATACATCAATAACTGATATCATAGGTTAACACAGATAAAATCATAGGTAAGTCTTTCTTTATTAAGCCCATTACTGAGTGTATTTGTGTTTGTGAGTTTATGACTGTTGTTGTCTGAGGTGGTGACTCGGATGGGGACGCAAGTCATCAGAATGGTTGATTTTCAAGTTCATCGTTCCAGTAAGTTCCTTTAAGGACACAGACATGGTTGCTGCAAAAAATAAATAAATAAAGGACAAACGATCATTCCCCTACGTTATATAAGGCATGTTTGCGTATAATAACGAGGCAAAAAAAAAACCAGTTCCTTGCATAATAATTCATGACTTTTTTCTTTAAGCCCCACAAAAATCACGTTAGATACCAAACATGATAACAAAACCAATGGATAGTGGCTAACTAAGTCAAATGCAAGCAATATGTGCTTTAAATTCACTTCACAAAACGTGAATAGCGTACAGAAAAATCTACGATAGCAGCCTCAGAAACGATACATTAGACTTTAGCACTACCATTACTTCGAGATAAAACTGTATAAAAAACTGTATACAAACTGTTATTATATAAATCATATAACTGAAACATAAATAACCAGTGTTTTGAGGACATTTACCTCAGTGGACGTGTTGCTCGACGAGGATTTCGTTGCGATTCTCAATCTTGAAGAGAAATATGCAGCGAAGTTCTCCCGCGGATTACTGACACCTATTGGTTATTTACTTGTACTACTGCCTTAACAATGACACTACCAATGGATAGGGTGAGGATAATTTAATAGCATTTAACAGAGCCGTGTAATCACGTATAAATAATAAATTTAGCAAAGAATTGTCTGATAGACTGGTTAATATACAACACATGACTTAATTTGGTATACAAACAACCAATTTGTAAGCAAAGACTAGGCTATGTAAAATGTGAATTAACTTTTATTAGTAACTTTGGTAAGTTTCAGATTTCAATTCATAAATAACCTTGATGGGGGGGGGCAAAAAATGCAGCCTGCCTAGTGTAGTCCATTTATTTAATCCGGCTCTGCTTCTCCCCTTCCCTTGTTTTATTAGGGAAAATTTTCTGAGCTTAACTTTTCATCACACTTCTTGAAATCAGTTTACATAGGCTACCATTAATCAGGAAAACTAAAAACAATTATCAAAACATTAAATAGAAACAATTATATGTATATCAATTGTTAAATTAATATATTTTTATTAAAACAAACGTGAAATGTGAAAGCCAATATGTGGAAAATATGCCATTTGTCAGCCAAAATCGGACCAAATCTGCATATCCACAGCCTAGCCGAATCTGGCAACTTTTGCTGGGCCAGTGCTGGCTTAATGCTGGTAAGCCGCAGCCAGAACACAGCCGCGTGCGCCGACACTCAGCCGGATCTGGCCCGAGTGCACTGGCTACCTGGGCCACTGCTCACTCAGCCCCCACTTTTCCTCATATCAGACGTGCACTCACAGACTCATGCTAGCACAGACACATACACTCTTACACAGAAACAAATACAATTAAACAAAACGAAACTGTACTTTACCTAAAGTACCTTGCTAATTAAAACAACACAACCACTACACTTCCTCAACGTGGTTATACAACTAAAACAACAGACCCATTGCACTTCCTCAACGTATATCTGAATTAAAACAATAAAATATACCACTTTAAAGGTGTAATGTATAAGATTTAGCGGCATCTAGTGGTAATGTTTTGAATCGCAACCAACGGCTCATTTCATCGCTAACCACGCCCCTTGGAAACGCGTCGAGAGAAGACGGTGGTCGAAGTAGGACAAAAATGTCGTCGTCCGAGACAGAGGAGAGTAACCAGTCACACAATGAGGTTTATTTTATTTTTTTAGATAAATTAAAACATTGTTTATAGTTAATTTTTTAGCAAAACAATGTTATTGGGAATATTATAATTACTTGTTTATTACCGTGTCAGTGTTTTATTTTCTGACTTTTGCTAGGTTTTTGCATGCTAGTTAGTACAGGGTAAGAATAGTGAAGCAGCTAGCTAACGTTAGGTAAATAAGTTTAATCTGACAACGAGTTAGCGTTAGCAGACGTTTATTCCCATTTGCAGAGTCAGGGAGAACCAGAGTACACGAGGGTAACAGGGAGAGCAAGAGGGAGAGCACGAGGGCGGAGAAGCACAGGTGTTAGAGGCAGGGGGAGGAGAGGCAGAGTCGCTAACGTTACCGGAGATCGCGGAACAACAGAGGATATCGAAAGAGTGTAAACTCTCCAAAGGAACAGAAGAGCTGTAACCGAGGTGTGTGGAGTTAACTTATTCATAAACTTACTGTAACGTTATTATATTCTGACCTGTGTGACCAACCATGTACTGCACTCAATAGTAATGTTATTTGCGTAGCTCTGTACACATGTAGCGATGCGACTCTATTTACATAGTAGCACGTTGTGCACATGTAGCAATGTCACTATTTACATAGTAGCACGTTATGCACATGTAGCAATGTCACTATTTACATAGAAGCACGTTGTGCACATGTAGCAATGTCACTATTTACATAGAAGCACGCTGTGCACATGTAGCAATGTCAGTGTAACCTACTAACATAGCAGCAAATTGATCACACATGTACAATTGTCACATATTTACAAATCAGTACGTTGTGCACATGTAGCACTGTTACTGTAACCTACTGTACTTACATAGCAGCATATTTTGCCCATATGTAGCAATGTCAATCTAACTGTATGTCTGTAGTTATATTTGTGATGACCGTGTAACGTGTCATTTACTGGGAAACAGAATGATTATATCAAGCCAGTCATAGTAACATGCAGGTAGATTTTGTTTAGCTAACACTGGTCAGCCTCCAAACCTTAATATGCAGTAACATATTGCCAACATATTATTCTGCAACTTATAAAGCTTTTTTATTTCTGTGTCCTCTTTAGAGACTTCTTCAGGAGATGACCCTGGAAGAACACATGGAGTTTTCCACCCTCCTGCTGGATAGACAGCCAGGCCTAGTCTTTGATGCCCTGATGATGCATCAGCACAGGCATGGTGCCCCACCTTTTGCTGGAATGCCAGGAGTACCATGGTGTACTTGTGGTAACTGTAGGGAAATGCCTACGGACCAAGAGAGAAAATGCTGTGACCAGGAGCAGGCAAACTGTGTGAGCCTACTGCCGCACTTCTCCCTGTACTGCCTTCATGAAGGCTTTATTCGTATTCACAGGCAGTACAGGGAGGACATTACGGCATTAGGCCACATCAGGGAGCCTGGGGATGACAACAGGGAGTACCGATATGGTGCCTATAGACACTTTATCTATTGGCAACATGGGTCTTTAGGCCACGGAAATCGACTTGTCATCCCCAGTTGTTGTGTTTGGAAGATCAGGGACAAGTTCCCTGATCCTGTAGGACATTACACAGGTTTTATTCCTGCCCTGATCCTGTAGGACATTACACAGGTTTTATTCCTGGCCTATGGTTTTCTTTCTAGGCCCTCTGACATAATCATGCAATACTACAAGTTCTCCCAAACCTACCTTTGCATTGTCAGGGCATCAAAGAAATGTACATAGTTTACTTTCTATTTATTTGTATTATATTTTTGTTTATTTAAATTTGAAATTTTTGTTAATTATAATTGTTGTTATACAACTGCAGTTCCAGATTATTGATAGCCTAAAATAAAGGGTAAAACAGAGATGCATGTGATGTGTTTATTTACATTATGTACAAGGCTCAAGGTGTCCATGTTCACAGCTTCCCATAGTCCAGGTGTGAATGTTACAGACATGGTGAAGGATGCCAACCCATAATACCTGAAAAAAATTGCATTTAGAATTATAATATGGATTTTGAATGGCAAATAATTAAATTGCCCAATGATATTAATAAATGTAATGCTTACAAGAAACTGCTCATGTGTGTCCGCTCTTTTGCAACACCACCAAAAATGGTTCACGATGTCTTTAAGCCATTTGAGGAGGATGGACTGTCCTTTTGTCTTTGCTGCCTTGATAAGTAAAAAACATGTATAGTACTTTAAATACTAACCATAGTCTGTGTTAGGCTGAGAGTGAACATTTTTCAACCACACTGAAAAAATAGAGTACACGAGATGACTACAATAATTAATACATGTTCAGGCAAATTTAGTTTTTTTAAATTAAAATTAAAACTCTCTGTACTGTTATCTATTGACTTCACATTGTTAAAAACCCTTTATATACAGAACAGTCACTTTATGTAATGGTTTTGTTCTGTGTTTACTTGTGTTCTGTGTATTTTTGTATTTTGGACTTTTATTTTGATACCCTGCTCTGTTCTGACTTTTATTTTGATATTCATCATGCCATGTCACAGTTCACACTTCCTGTCTGTCTGTATATAAGTCACATCCTGTTCACCTGCTCCTGGCTGATTAATGCTTAGCCCAACCAACCCGTTTACCTGTATTCTGTATCTTGTTATCTGTATTCTGCCTGTATATCTGCCTGTGTTTGACCCGTGCCTGTATATTTGGATTTTGATTGTGACTCTGCCTGCCTTGACCTTGTGCCTGTTTTTGATTACGTTTTTGGATCACCCTTATTGGATATGTTTGCTGGCCCTTTTTGGGATTTTCACAATAAACACCTTTCGCAAATGGATTCACCTACTTCATCGCTTTCTTCAAAGCACGCCCCGTTACAGATTAATCAGCCAAAACCGGAATCCAGCGGAGGTTGGAAATTTCCCACCAGCAGCATGACTCCAGCCGATCAACTTGTTTGTCTCCGCCAGAACCACCGCTCCATTGAGGAGTTTGTTGAGGAATTCTGTGAACTCTCTGATCAGGTGAATTTTAAAGTTTCATTTCTGAAGGATATTTTTTATTGTGGGTTAGATCGCGACATTTCCCGTGCTATGCCACTCCATACACCACACTGGACTTTGGAACGCTATATTGATCACGCCCTGTTGTTATGTGGCTCACCTTTCACTGTGGGTGTTGTGGATACACCTCCGGTGAGCATTCATAACACACCAAGCCATGATATACCCGTTCTGTCCAAACCTGTAAATGTCATGCCAGTTCACAAAATGGCCGCCTCCATGCCTGTTCCTAAAATGGCCGCCACCATGCTTTCTCCCAAAATGGCCGCCATCCTGCCTGTCCCTAAAATGGCCGCCACCCTGCCTGTTCCCAAAATGGCCGCCATCCTGCCTGTCTCTGCACCTGCACCTGTCTATGAGAGAGCTACCTTCATCCCTGCACCTGAGTTACGGAGAGCCATCGTCACCACCACACCTGCACTGATGAGGGCTATTGTTCACCCTGCACCTATCATCAAGATGGCCGCCCTGCCTGAACCAACCGCCACAGAGGTATGCCTCATCGACTGTGACATTCTTGAATTTGCCATGGCCCTGTGGTGCGTTTGGTCTGCCTTCTGTTTGTTTGTTCCCGAGGTTCCTCAAGACCCTGAATCTGATCTGCCCGTCTCATCTGATCTGCCCGTCTCATCTGATCTGCCCGTCTCATCTGACCTGCCTGATTCACCTGACCTGCCTGATTCACCTGACCTGCCTGATTCACCTGACCTGCCTGATTCACCTGACCTGCCTGATTCACCTGATCTGCCTGATTCACCTGATCTGCCTGATTCACCTGATCTGCCTGATTCACCTGATCCGCCCGACTCCTCTGATTCTTCTGATTCATCTAATCCATCTGATTCATCTGATTCGTCTGTCCTGCCCGACTCATCTGATTCGTCTGTCCTGCCCGACTCATCTGATTCGTCTGTCCTGCCCGACTCATCTGATTCGTCTGTCCTGCCCGACTCATCTGATTCGTCTGTCCTGCCCGACTCATCTGATTCGTCTGTCCTGCCCGACTCATCTGATTCGTCTGTCCTGCCCGACTCATCTGATTCGTCTGTCCTGCCCGACTCATCTGATTCGTCTGTCCTGCCCGACTCATCTGATTCGTCTGTCCTGCCCGACTCATCTGATTCGTCTGTCCTGCCCGATTCACCTGTCTTGTCTGATTCATCTGGTCCACCACCTGGGACATCGCCACCCTGGGCTTTGGGAGCTTTCCCAAGTTTTTTTGGGGGGGGGTAGTACCCGGACACAGGGAGGAGGCAGAGGACACCAAGGCGGAGGCCGAAGTGTGCTCGGACCCTTCCTCTCCCTGTGTTCCAGGTCTATTCCTGCCCCATGATATAGCTCCAAGCCTGCCCCATGACCCAGGTCCTAGCCTGCCCCATGACCCAGGTCCTAGCCTGCCCCATGACCCAGGTCCTAGCCTGCCCCATGACCCAGGTCCTAGCCTGCCCCATGACCCAGGTCCTAGCCTGCCCCATGACCCAGGCCCGCATCTGCCCCATGACCCAGGCCCGCATCTGCCCCATGACCCAGGCCCGCATCTGCCCCATGACCCAGGCCCGCATCTGCCTCATGTTCCTGGACCATACTGGCCATATGACCCAGGACCTCTCCTGAACTGCCCTGCCTTCGCCAAGAGGTCCTGGCCCGCCCGCCCACCCTCTATTGGACTGTATGTTTTGTTTGTTGGGCTCCGGGAGTCGCCCTTTAGAGGGGGGGTTCTGTAATGGTTTTGTTCTGTGTTTACTTGTGTTCTGTGTATTTTTGTATTTTGGACTTTTATTTTGATACCCTGCTCTGTTCTGACTTTTATTTTGATATTCATCATGCCATGTCACAGTTCACACTTCCTGTCTGTCTGTATATAAGTCACATCCTGTTCACCTGCTCCTGGCTGATTAATGCTTAGCCCAACCAACCCGTTTACCTGTATTCTGTATCTTGTTATCTGTATTCTGCCTGTATATCTGCCTGTGTTTGACCCGTGCCTGTTTACTTGGATTTTTGATTGAACTCTGCCTGCCTTGACCTTGTGCCTGTTTTGGATTACGTTTTTGGATCACCCTTATTGGATATGTTTGCTGGCCCTTTTTGGGATTTTCACAATAAACACCTTTCGCAAATGGATTCACCTACTTCATCGCTTTCTTCAAAGCACGCCCCGTTACACTTTATGATATATGTGTGATTAAACTTGAGCCACTTATTGCACTTACAGCTGCTATTTTTTTGGCAAGGTTCTTTGCACCATGCCACACATCAAGACTGTGATGAATACCAAGGTCCTTGTATTTGCCTTTCTCTGGGTCTAAAAAGAGATATATAATGTCATTATTTATTTATATTATTGTTACACACATATATTCATACAATATTTTAAAGTAATACTTACTTATAAGGGCACCAATCTGGGCATGAGCATCTGTGCAGATCTCCACTAGCTTTATTTCCGATGTAAGCTTGTCCGCACTCTGGATGAAACACTCCTTCTCCATGACAACCGAGTTCCAAGATGTCTGGCGCTTGTCTATGGTGGCAACATAAATGATCTCCTTGGTGTCATTCTCCATGGTGGTGTAGCTGCAGTATTGTGCACAGTGACCAGGCGAATCATTTCTGCCATCCCCTTAAAAAATATATATAATATATAATTACACAACTGTTTGCTTGCATACAATAACAGTATCACTGTTATGTGTGTTCAGTAGTAATTTTGAATGAAAAAGTTTAAACTACATAACTAGGACAACAACATCTTTCCCTTCAAGGCGACAAATAGCCTCTGTCCTTTTCTCTTCCCAGAAATCCTTTACTGTGTCAACACAGTAAGTGTCCTGAATGGAGAAGAATGTATTTCTGTTGACCATCCCCATGTTCATTAACTTGAACAATAGGGACACCTTCCCATACTTGTTCCCTGACAACAAAAGGTTGGTGGATAGAAGGAAATCCCCTGCTTGCATCCCAAACTTCATCACAGGCTGGGAATTCCATCTCCACACGCTGTGTCCATTTGGACAGACCTAAAGTTAGAAGTAACATTAGCTTTTTCATGTTCTGCAGTGGTTTTTACTATAACCTTTAATTTTTTATGAAGATTATCAGTTCAGATATGCTGTGTTTGTCTGCACTTACCCATTCGACACTAGTTCCTGTGCCCTTGGTAGTAATGTTGACCTCAAAGGGTGGAACAGAGTTGCATGGTGCACCAGTCCTCAGAAGGCCTATGCATTTATCCACCGGCAGTATCAGAAATGTAGCCAGTTGTCTCAAGCAGTTGGTATAAACTATGGAAGCTTTGACACCTATAATGTCATCTTCACAAAGGACATTCTGTGGTCCTGGAAAAGCAGGGTCATGATCACAGGAAGATGGCTCATCAGGAGGGTCTTCGTGTGCATGCACGTCATGCACAGTCTCATCCATTCCAATAATAGGCAGTCCATCAACAAATTCTGCTTTCTTTAGTGCTCCTCCCATTCTGTTGATGAATAGAAATCTGTAGTAAACTGAAACCACAAAACAATAGCAAAAAAAGACAATAACACACCATATAGAAATCAGTGGAAAGTACTCTTCATTAGAGCAAAAACTATTCTGTCCATCGTCGTTTCCAGGGAAGTGAGGGGCAGTCTCATCTGCCCAATCAATTCTAAGCATAAGAATACATTTCAGATTCAACCAGTTATGAATTAGAAGCAATGCATTATATCGTCGCTGCCCGATGAAACTCACGTATGTCCAAAACGGTTACTTTTCAGAAAGTAAAAAAAAAAAACACCGTATATCAAAAGCAGTTGAATGTAGCGTTGTCATACTTGGTACAGCATATTTACATGTAACCATATTCTTGCCAGTGTAATGATATAATCCACATTTGACCAAAATTGAGTTTAAATGGACAGGCATGCATATTTTACAGTAACTTTGATCGATACGCGTTCTTCCGATCATAAATTAGAATGGCCAAGTCGCGTTTCGTATTGACAGATGAATACGCTCAGTTCATTAAATAGCCTACGTCTTAGTTAAATACGCTTAGCCTACTTTATTTAATATTAATTATACATTTATTAAATGTCTCTTGCAAACTATGAAGGGACAATGAATCAATACACTGACATGGTAATGCTACACAACAGGGGCGTCAGTTTGTGTTGAAAAGTGGTGGGGACAAAAGATCAGATGAAAAAAACATAACAGCAGGACGAGAAAAACATTGAATAACGGCGCATCAAAAATGGGCATAGCATAGGCCATTCAACAACACGAAAAATACTCAGCATAAAACCCTCAACAATGTCGACTGCACATGTAACAGTCCCTGCAACACCAGCTTAACTGAACAGGCCAAAGCACCATACTGTAGAAACAACAGCAGCGCGTTTAGTCAATGATTACAATGAATTTCATTACACATGTACAAGAAAACACACCATAAGCATACAACGCAACATATGTGACACTAGACCACAAAACCAGTCTTAAGCATCGCTTGATTTTTCAGAACATTTTAACCAAATGCTTTTAAAAAGTGGTGGGGACATCCCCAGCATAAATAACACCAATGCTAGACAGATACTTTGTTTGCACAGTCTTACCGTAATTAAGTCACTCCTAGATGTTAGTCTGGCGTCCGGGGGAAACGTTTACCTCGATGAAGGAAAGTCATTGTCATGTTTATTCAGCTATATCCTGTGCTGAGCTTCGATGAAACTTTACGAGACCGGCGAGACGCTTCACAGGCGGAAGATATGCGGCGTGATTGACAGCTTTGATTCCAAATGGGTAAACGTGAAAATCAGATGACATGATTTCACAAGTTTTCATTGGCCATTTAGGTATGTGACGCATACTGTATACGGAAATGAACCTGGACATTCAATCTGTCGAAAAATCTCAAAATCGGCAAAATGAACATACGTGATTTTCATCGGACAGCGACGATATAATACACACAATTAGGAAGTACTACTTACACACTGTTCATTGGGTCATTAAAATTTTTTTCTTCAAGGTCCTCCTCCACAATGCTCATGTCATGTAAGCTTTAGAAAAAGAAAGGAAAAAACTATTTACATTACGAAATTGTAGGAACAGCAGACATGCAGTGTAAGCAGTTATGATGTTACCTTTGTTCAAGGCCCTGAATTTCTGTGGCTTCTGCAATGACACCAAGATCAGCATCTCCGTAAAGAATAAGAGAAGATTGTTGTGTATATCCCACATACATTCAAAAGAAGTATAGACTAAGAAATGCAATTAAACACTACTTTGCAAGGCTAAGTTTCAAATCAAAGCTAAACACAAATCAACACAAAATTACTTCTATATGCATGACTTGCTATCTGTTTCACTAGAAGCACCAATGCTGGACAATGCGGGAGGTGTAAGCTGAGAAAATTTTCTCTTCATCGGAGTTGATGCTACAGAATGTTTCTCATTTCTCTCATAGCTGGAAAAAGGAAAAGCACCATCAAGAAATGAAGTGATATATTATAACATACTCCTGTATGACATTAGTTTTTGTAATATAATCATTTATAGTCCAAGTATGATCTTAAACACGGAGAGATAACATGAAAAATGTAATGTGTGTTTAACATTGTCACTGTTTGTGTACCACAGTCCATTACAAACAACATAACTGATGAAGTAGTTTATCAAAGCATAGTCAGATGAGAATCTAGAGTCCTCTCCACTTGGTTATATAATTAAATAAGCAATCTGCTCAAATATTAGCAGAATGCATTGTACTTTTTCATTATAGTACTGATAGCCATCATTTGAGCTTGTGGTTAAACTATGCAACAGATGCAATATGCATTTACACTGTGTATGGACAGTAACGTAGCAACATCAACCGAAGTTGCACTTATGTATTCTGAAAGTAATCATTGGTCACTTTATATGTACACTGTCATGATACGTGATATTAAAATCCACTTACAGTATTGTTAATAATAATAGCAGTACAATGTGACTAACCAGAATAATCAAGGTTTTTAGTATATTTTTTTATTGCTACGTGGCAAACAAGTTACCAGTAGGTTCAGTAGATTCTCAGATAACAAATGAGACCCAGCATTCATGATATGCACGCTCTTAAGGCTGTGCAATTGGGCAATTAGTTGAATTAGTTGAAAGGGGTGTGTTCAAAAAAATAGCAGTGTGGCATTCAATCACTGAGGTCATCAATTTTGTGAAGAAACAGGTGTGAATCAGGTGGCCCCTATTTAAGGATGAAGCCAACACTTGTTGAACATGCATTTGAAAGCTGAGGAAAATGGGTCGTTCAAGACATTGTTCAGAAGAACAGCGTACTTTGGTTAAAAAGTTGATTGGAGAGGGGAAAACCTATAAAGAGGTGCAAAAAATGATCTCCAATGCCTTAAAATGGAGAGCAAAACCAGAGAGACGTGGAAGAAAACGGAAGACAACCATCAAAATGGATAGAAGAATAACCAGAATGGCAAAGGCTCAGCCAATGATCACCTCCAGGATGATCAAAGACAGTCTGGAGTTACCTGTAAGTACTGTGACAGTTAGAAGACGTCTGTGTGAAGCTAATCTATTTTCAAGAATCCCCCGCAAAGTCCCTCTGTTAAAAAAAGGCATGTGCAGAAGAGGTTACAATTTGCCAAAGAACACATCAACTGGCCTAAAGAGAAATGGAGGTACATTTTGTGGACTGATGAGAGTAAAATTTTTCTTTTTGGGTCCAAGGGCCACAGGCAGTTTGTGAGACGACCCCCAAACTCTGAATTCAAGCCACAGTACACAGTGAAGACAGTGAAGCATGGAGGTGCAAGCATCATGATATGGGCATGTTTCTCCTACTATGGTGTTGGGCCTATTTATCGCATACCAGGGATCATGGATCAGTTTGCATATGTTAAAATACTTGAAGAGGTCATGTTGCCCTATGCTGAAGAGGACATGCCCTTGAAATGGTTGTTTCAACAAGACAATGACCCAAAACACAAACGGGCAAAGTCTTGGTTCCAAACCAACAAAATTAATGTTATGGAGTGGCCAGCCCAATCTCCAGACCTTAATCCAATTGAGAACTTGTGGGGTGATATCAAAAATGCTGTTTCTGAAGCAAAACCAAGAAATGTGAATGAATTGTGGAATGTTGTTAAAGAATCATGGAGTGGAAAAACAGCTGAGAGGTGCCACAAGTTGACTCCATGCCACACAGATGTCAAGCAGTTTTAAAAAACTGTGGTCATACAACTAAATATTAAGCCCTATTCGGACGGGATTAGTTTTACAGGGGAAGATGGCGTAATGTAATTTTACCACAGGACGTCGGGTAATATAAATGGTCAATTCGGACGGGATTAGAAATCTCTGTAAAACATTCAGAAGTGGGAGGGGTAACTCGTTGGCGCAGCGCGTCACCTCTCGTCTTCACGTGCACTTTACATTGCTTCCAGATATCAGATGTGCAAACAACATGACACAGACAAAGAAAACGCGAAACACTGTGTTAAATTTCAGTTTGGGGAGAACGTCAGTTTCGTAAACAGTTCCGCGCATCTGAGAAGTGAATTTGACTTTTTTTTAAAGTTTGTGTCGTGTTTTATTCAGAAACTGACCTGCCACTGACTTGTTTCTCCGTCTAGAACGCAAGTAAATGCCTCTTTAAGCGCTTTTATATTTAAAAGAAACCCGCAAATTAAAAGGAAATGACGTGATTTACGTGTATATTTACAGCTGGTCGATTCGCACTGGATTAGTATTACCTGAGGTAATTTCTCCGGACCTTTTTACAGAAGGTAAAAGACGCCGTAATCTTTACTGACATTGTCCGTAATGATTACTGACATGGAGCATTCGGACTGGACTAAAATCACAGAGAACCTCTGATAAAAACTTGCTTTACCCCACCTCCCTATGTAAAACTAATCCCGTCCGAATAGTACTTTAGTTTAGTGATTCACAGGATTGCTAAATCCCAGAAAAAAAAATGTTTGTACAAAATAGTTTTGAGTTTGTACAGTCAAAGGTAGACACTGCTTTTTTTTTGAACACCCCTTTCAACTAATAGCCCAATTGCACAGCCTTAAGAGCATGCATATCATGAATGCTGGGTCATGTTTGTTTTCTGAGAATCTACTGAACCTACTGGTAACTTGTTTGCCACGTAGCAATAAAAAATATACTAAAAACCTTGATTATTCTGGTTAGTCACATTGTACTGCTATTATTTTGAACAATACTGTACATATATTTCAACAGTGACATGGGATAAACTTTACTCCTGATGGTGATTGTGCCCGTCGTATACAAGCTTGTAAACAAACACGGTTTTCACGTACATTGATAAGAGTAACCATTGCTAACTTACCAGTCCAAGAGAAAGCAGGCAACTTCGGCGTCGCTTTTAAAACTTTTCTCCTGCATTAGCGCCTTCCATCTGGAAAAAGCCACGCCGATGTTTATTCTGGTTTTATGGCGTTGTCTGTCCCAGAGTTTTTTCGCTTCGTCGTCTTTTTTCTTTCTTGACGACAAACTTTGGCGATCTGTCGGCTCTTGGGCAACACAATATCCGTGGTCCTCCATTCGATCGTTTACTTTCTGTTCTTAATTCTAATAAGTTAAATTGCTTCTGATAAATCGCACCACTACTACAACAACAACGACGCCAACTCCTCCTCTGGTACTCCTACTTCTTCTTCGTGGGTTTTCAAGGCGACAATGGGAGCTGTGGCAGCCGCCTCCAATAACACCAACGAAGAAGAACGACGACAACAACATATGACGAAATGCGCGCTGTAGAGTAGTTTGTCCGCTTACGGCTTCTGTAGAAACACGATGGCGACGCCCATGAAAGGGGACCCGCGGTGTATGTAATTATAAACGGCTCATTCTAAGGTAATAAAAACACATTTGTTTTTTATGTACGGTCATTAAACACCACTCAAAAGATAGATATGTATATTATATTCATTTTCTGTCAATAGAGCCTCTTAAATTTTACACATTACACCTTTAAGGTGGTATACTGTCAATTTTGATACACTTTCAACCACACAAAATTGACCTCTGTGCCTTACACTTCCGACCACAGGCACAGACTTCTATGTTAGTGATGCGCGGGTTGGCGTTTTTTCCAACCGGCAGGTCCCGCTTTTATGAAATATTTGGCCCGCCCCAACCCGCAACACTGTATCTATTTTTACAACCTGCACCGCCCCGCGTCCGCGACCATTAAAATAGACATACTAGGCATTTGGAATGTAAATAAAAAGAGGCTTTATTTCAGCCTAAGAGTGCTTGGAAACAGCCATTAGATTACATCGCTCTGTAAACTGGCAACAACATACACGAATGAGCCATAGAAACCAGCATGGTCATATTAATATAGAAATAGGATAATGATAAACCAGGGGTGTCCAATACATTGATCGGAAAGGCAATGCCGGTAAATCGCACATAAGTTAACTGTGTATTCTCATGCTGCTCCATGCCTCCACGGGAAAATTGGCATTATGAGTAATTGTGAAACACGCAAGTCTTTTTGAGTTGCTGTGCCTTTCTTCTCATGTGTTTTTATAAATCTTATGCCTGCCCGCTGCAGCTCAGTCGTGTAAACTTCCGAAATGTACAAGCATGCAATCGCATCGCATTCTTGCTTTCATGCACGAGCTGAAGCACGCGAGAGCGAGCGAACGAGGGAGAGAGAGAGGCAGCGTTGTGCTGATATGCTTCTGATACAATTGTAATTTTCTTTCTAGTTTGTTTCACTAAATCTCCGCTATTTTAAACAGTACTCGACATGTGCTCCAGGATTTTTTTTAACTCCTCAAGAAAATAGAGTAATGGTGACATCCTTAAATCCAATGTAGAGATATATGCAGTATAGTCCACGCATTTAAAGTGTTTTTAGCATGTAGAACTTGTCGGCTTTATCATTTTAAAAGTAGATCACCACACAAAAAAATCAACATTTGTATTGTACCTTAATTTCTCCTGCAGATCGTCATTCAACTTTTAATTCTCTGTTTGTTGTGTTGTTGTGGCTGGCAGCGGGAGCTACTTGGCGCTTCCGTGACATGACGCCAAAGGTTTGGGGATATCAAGTTACGTTGCGCAAGTTACGTAACACCAAAAGCCTAATATTGCCTATTCTAAAAATGTAATTATACACCACGTATTTCTTTATAAAAGTATACAATATCAGAACTAAACACATTTTATAATTTTTGTTCAATTTATGAATTATTTATAAGTTTTAAAACAGACAGTAATAGAACTATTTAGTAAAAAGATCTATATTAAAATATATGTTACTGTGAGAATATTTTACCACTGTCAATCGATGTGTGATCCTGACTTAAAAACGAAAGTAAAATATGTTCGTCCGAAAATTGTGAAGTTTAATTAATATTAAATGTTATTATAATATTATATGTTGTATGCAAATATGTTGTATGTATATATCTTAAGTTGTAACGAAAATAATTCCCTGGGATTATTAAAAGTATTTCTGCTTCATATAGTGCATATTTATCTGAGAACTGATGATGTCTGTGTGTTTCAGACCCTAGCTGTGAGCACTGAAGTGTATATGACAATAAAGTAGTGAAACTCAATGTATTTCTTTTTAAAATGTATTTTAAATAGGCCTATAGGCTCATAGGTTTTTTGTAAAAAAAAAAAAATTATTCACAGCACTCCCTGTTCAAAATGACTTCCAGCGGCCCTGCCTGTATGTGCATAAAGTACATAAATAACAAAGAGACATTATAAAAACTATATTATTCATAAGAATTTAAGTAAAAAAAATCTAAAACAAAGATTAAATGTATCATTTAAATTTGTATGATAACAACTATGCGTGAACATGTTTACATTTAGGCTATTTTAATATATTTTTTCAATCACTGAAGCTAAATAATTGTGCGACAAGCACATAGACAATAATTTTACAGGCTAACAAATACAGTGTTGGAAAAACTTTTATTTTGAAAAAAAAATGAACGCATATCCTGCCAAACAGATTTAGCACCACCCACTGGACACAATCGAAATATCAAGTGGTTTTTCTGATTTCCGTGCAAGAACGGGAAAACCAAAAATCGAATCATAATTTTGTTTTTTCGTTTGTCAAAAAAAAACACACACGAAAAAACGAAAAAAGGCGTTGTTTTTTCGTTTTTATATGTGAAAGCAAAAACAAATGAACGAATGATACCCGGACCATAAAGGTTGTTTTTTAAGAAGTTCCAGCTCGCGTGGGGAGTTTTTGATTACTTTGTGTACTGCGGATTCATTTGTAAAGAAGCAAGTCGATGCTGGATTTGCAGAGAGACTGTGATAAAAACAGCACTAATATTGGATCTGACGAAAATGACACAGCAAGTAAGACACTTTGCTTTATTTAACCCTCAAGAGTTCCTTTAAAAAACTTCCTTAAGTGTTCCTAAGGCCACAAAATTGGATCTGACGAAAATGACACAGCAAGTAAGACATTTTGCTTTATTTAACCCTCAAGAGTTCCTTTAAAAAACTTCCTTAAGGGGCCAGTCACACCAAAAGGGCTTTAAACGCTTGCAAACGCAAGGCGCGACGCACTGCCTTTTTTAAAAAAGAGCAGTGCAACGCGGCTTTTCATATTGCTAAGCAACCACCGAGTCAGCTGTCTTGTCAATCAAATATTGAACCGTGAACGCTCTTTTGCTGTAAACTGTCATATTAGCAGAAACTTTAAAAAGAGGGCGCTTGCTCTGACCTTGTTTGAGGGTGAGAGGTGCACAAACACGCTGGAAACTGTAAACTTCCCTCACTACAACGTAAGGCCCGCCTCTCCTCTCATTCGATTGGACAATGGAAGACGCGAATGACGTCAGGCGCTTCCCCGCTCTCAGCGCTCCTTCAAAAACGCGTGTGCGGCAGGCGGCAAAAAAACGCAAGGCGCTCGGCGCGCATAAACAGCGCGCAAACGCGCCCTGCCCATAGAATATCATTCAAAAAAGGCACCTGCAACTGCCATAAACGCTTTTGGTGTGACTGCAGCCTAAGTGTTCCTAAGGCCACAAAATGACACCTTCACAAAAACTGCTCTAAAAATATCATACGTCAATATTTTTTTTTTTCATTTTAAACTATGCAGTTTTTTATAACTACTTCTTTCTGAAACATACATATGAAATATTAATATAATTCGTGGCAATTTTAACCCTTTATATGCCTGTTTGTTTACATTAGCCCATGTTTTTTTAACAGAAAAAACAAAAAAACTAAATATTTTCCAAAAAACACATTTGAACCACCATGTGATAATTGTTATTATTATACCCTGAGATGGGTCAAAGATTGGTAGCAACATTGATTTTCATGCATTGTTATTTTTTGAACAAGGTCAGATTTTATAAAAAACTTCCTTAAAGCTCACGTAACACACGCTGTTTCTGCATTTCTGATATTAATCTGGAGTACCTATGGAGTAGTATGACATCCTTTATATCTCTGAAGAGTCTTTAGTTTAATCAGATTTATAAAAGAAAGATTAGCTTTAACGAATCTTTCCGATAACGTACGAAAAAATGAAGAAGGAGGAGTTATAACACGGGAGGAGCGAGTAGGAGTCATACAACACTATACAACACTGTTTTAACTTATGATTCACTACATGTTCGTGTGATTTATATAATATACACGCACCTATTTCCAACATAAGACAGAAGTCTTACTTACCCCTTGTAACTCGTCATGACCCGGTTCTGAAAATCCACCGCATCAAACGCACACGCAAAACTCCGCTGCTAATCCGGATAATAAACTATATCCATTGTTTCCATAAGGCTGGATGTCTTCTCCTTACATCCAAAAACACACTTCTTCTTGTGCCATTGTAGAATTAAACAAGGCTGAGTGGCGTGATAAGCTGTTAGCAAGCTCTAGCGTCTCCCGCTGACTGACGGCTGGGCGGGGTTTTCCGGGGGAAGTTTTCCGGCGGAAGCCCATATAAAGAAGTGATACGTATCGAAAACCCCTGAAACGTCAGTTAGAACCGTAATCGAAAAAAATTAGCCGAAACTTGTACGAACCCTGGCGAAGTGCATTCGGCACAGAAATACTCTGAAACACGCCCAACTGCATTTTTGACACTTTGCCTACGTTTAGCATGAGGAAACAACTCTATAACTGTGTTAATAAGTCAGAATGCTTGAAATACCATTAAACCCCCCCTTTAAGTGTTCCTAAGGCCACAAAATGACACCTTCCTAAAAATTGCTCTAAAAATATCATACGTCAATTTTTTTTACACTTTAAACGATTCAGTCTTTTAGAACTACTACTGCCTGAAACATACATATGAAATATTAATTAAATTTGTGGAAATTTTAACCCTTTACATGCCAGTTTGTTTACATTAACCCATGTTTTTTAACAGAAAAAACAAAAAAATCTAAATATTTTCCCCCAAAAAAACATTTGAACTACCATTTGATTATAATTATTATTAGACCCTAGGATGGGTCAAAGATTGGTAGCAACATTGATTTTGATGCATTGTTATTTTTTGAACAGGGTCAGATTTTATACAAAACTCACACATCCTAAGGCCAAAATGACACCTTCCCAAAAACTGCTCTAAAAATATAATACATCAATAATTTTCCACTTTAAACTATTAAACTATAAAAATATTAAACACTACTTCTTCCTGAAACATACATGTCAAATATTAATTAAATTTGTGGAAATTTTAACCCTTTAAATGCCAATATGTTAACATTAATCGAATCACAGTGTTCGCCTGATGTCGTGAAACCATTTGTGGGACACTGTAGCCCAGATAGTGACCTGTCCTGATTTCTCACTCCAGAGACTAAGGACTGATTAATTTTTTATATGTAAACACCGGTCAGAATGAGCAGCCCCACATTAGCCTGCAGTTTCTCTGTCTCAAGATCTCTCCAGTCTGTGACTGTCTCCCATGTAGGTTTATCATGGCCTCAATATGCTGCAGGATTTCATGCATCAGCATCAATGAAAAGCTTGAAGTCAGGGCACTGATTCGGGCAGTGGCATAGTTTGTGAGCCCTGGGATCAAATCTCTGGCTGCTGGGAAGTAGCGGAGCGTTTCCATGTTTGTGGGAGGCCAGATTTTTTAATATTTGACATCCATCCTGCCGCCACTTCATCCATCTCCTCTCCGCTCTCACCTTGTGACAAGTCTTTTGAAGATCCCTCTAATGAATTAGACTCCAGCTGGTCTACTTCTACCTCTGAGGCCTCCGTGTCGACCTCAGAATCCTCGGAGGAAGCCATCCTTGCTCTTGAAGTGCATGATTATTTCAGGAGCCTTATGTGTGCTGTAATGCCTTGCCATTTTCACTACTTCTGCTATACTGTTCATACTTATAGCAGTGTACTTGCATAAACAACATGAGCGAGAAACAAAATGAACATTGATTTTGTTTCGGTTCCGGCCTCTCATCGTTTTTATTACTGAATTAGTTTGAAACGCAGAATGTGCCCTTCAAAGAGAGAAGAATTTGGATATGTTGAATATGCCCCCCTGCCCCACTCAACACCGACCCCACCCCGACATCACCCCACCCCCTTACCACTCAGATACACTTTTTTTACACACACACCAATTTTCAACATTAAAGGTTTATCTTTTCAGCAGCTATGCGGTCCGCAGAAAACAACAAAAATTGAGACATTTTGATGAATGCATGAAATGGTAAAAAGTAGCGCCACCTGGTGGACAAGTATAAAAATTAAAACTTCAAGGCCAGTAGTTCAAAATGATATATAGATATAAAGGTATGTATTAGTTTATGTTAAGATAAATGGGGGGTCAAAAATGGTAGTTATAATGATTTTCAATGGGGCATTTTTTGTCCTGAGGAACACATTAGTCGGTTTTTGCGTAGCTTAGCCATTTTAAGCTAATTTAAAAAACTGAAACAAAAATTCTAAAATGTATCAAAAATGATTAACCTTTGGCAAGTTTGGGCAATATTCAATCATCACAGTCAAGATGGTTTAAAAATCAAAATCAAAATGGCACAAAATGTCCCTAGGAACTCTTAAGGGTTAAGTTACTGCGTTTCACTATTGCTTTGTTAGAAGAGATCGCTTGATATGTCCTGTTGTAACATCCGTGTCTTAATGTTTTAATTTACTAAAAACATTAAACGATTAATAAAGGTACAACACTTAACAATACGATTGTAATTTAACGGTAGAAATATGCAAAGTTAGTGATAAGGATTGATTTATCAGCCGCAATTTAGATTATGATGCCCGCTTACTGTGTTGTATATGGTAATTTAGGCGAGTTGCATTTGAAATGTCAAACACTCAACAAAGCTTTATCATATAACTGTGGTATGTAACGTTACGTGTATGTCAGAGCAACCTCACAAGCACAATAGAAATATACAAAGTTATTGATAAGGATTTATCAGCCGCAATTTAGATTCTGATGCGCGCTTACTGTGTTGTTTACGGTACTTTAGTCACGTTGAGTTGAAAGTTTTGTTTCTACTGTCATTTATGTCTATCATCTTTAGCACCCAGAATCTTTTGTGGCTCAAACATATTTGTGTTCGGCTGCTATATTTACACATTAATGTTTTTAAAACATTTGCCCACATGTAATGACGGGTAATGAAGCTGTCCAATCATAGCAGTGGGTGTTTACGTCCAGGTCTTCAATGCGTCCCGCCCCTTCCAATGAAGCTTTTCTCCAGAGAGCCACTAATCCATGTTACAAAATAGCCTATTACTTATTGCTTTTGATGTTTTTTAATGTAAAAAAACCATGCAAACATTATAAGTAGACGTCAGACAACAGTATAAAACAATAAAATCAACAAATTCACCGCCCCTTTAACTGAAATTTTAGCATGACACAAAACACAGGTAGAGTCTCCTTGGGTGGGCCTTACCCATTCAGAAAATTTTTCTCTTTTCGTCCGGTCCGAGTTGTAAATTGTTTTTTCTTTGACACTGGTGGCTCACCCAATTTTGTTGTGTTATTATCCTCCTCGTCCGTCTCTCCCCCCATTTCACAAAACTGAGTAAATCGATCATTTTAAAAGCTGACTAGCAACTTAACTCAAACTATTTCATCCAGGATATGTGTGTGGAATCTGTGGATGCGACGCGTGCGACCAACCGACAGCACAGGTAGTTGCTAGGCGATAAGTTGAACTTCCAATCAAATAAAAGTAAACGCCTGGTCAATCCACCGTGTTACCCGTTTTATTTTGCCCGGTTACGGACACAGGATTGGATGAACACAGAAACAGTAGAGGGAAACACTTTAATTTGAAAACAGGAAATTCTGCTTTAAAAGTTCATTTTCACCAAAAAAAAAAAAAAAAACGGGACGATTCGTGTCCTGGGAAAGAATATAAATTTTCTGGGACTGTGACTCAAAAAAGAGAACAATCCCGGGAAAACCGGGACGGGTGGCAACGCTAGCCCCCACCCTCCGCATTTGTCATATGTCACTAAGAAAACTGCGTACACTACGCTGATACTCTGAATACAAAGGAGTTTAAGATGGCGACGTTATCGGAAGCTTGTTATTTACTTTTATAAAGTATTAAATATGGATATTTCTACAACAACACTGCGCAGATTACCTTCAGAAGACCTTTGTTTATCATCCTGGATCCTTGGATTTCTTTGGGGAAGGATATATTCACATTTCTAAAATATCTGAAAATGTGTTTGTCTGAAAAATTATGGATATATCTTGGACGGCTTTGGGGTGAGTAAATCATGGGTTTAATATCATTTTTGGCTTAACTATCCCTTTAAGCAGGTTTTGTTCATTTAAATAATAAATAAGTGTAGTGATTAGCATATACAAAACAACAAATTTCTTTGCCATAGATATCTTTACCATGCTTCAAAACGCAATGCAGTACAAAGTCATTTAAATAATTGAAGTTACATGATATAAATTGGTACATTGTTATACTATTTAAATCGCGCAGATAAGTTGGTTATGTCAACAGTGTTGGACTTTAAGGCATCCAATGCATGTTCATAATTTGAGAAAGACACAAATATCTAAATTGAATATTTATTGATCAGATATGAAAAAGTTTTACAGCGCGCTGGGTCATTTCAAAGCCACAATCGGCAAGCAAAGAACCACCAGCATTTGAGGTAACAGTTATTTATAGAGTATGTGATGGCGATCCTCCACCCACAAAGGCTGCTTTTCCTCGTGAATCTGACTCCCTTACCACGCCCAGTTTCAGCCTGTTAGGGAAGAAATGACACACACACACACACAAAGAACAAGCACAGGAGATTCTGTTCTTCAAGGTTGAGCTGCCATGCCCTCATTAGGTTATTCTGTATGCAACCTTCATTTCATTGGTTAATACACATTTATCAAAGACAACATCTTATATTTATTACATCAATTATTCAATGATTAATACTGATTAAGTAAGAAATACATTGCATATTTTATCCTGTGAATATTAAAGCATTGGTTAATAACATGGTTGTCTGTTTGCTTTTCCCCCTCAGGCTTCTTTCTTATCTTGACAATTTCCAGATGTACATTCCTCAGCATATGCTGTTTCTCCCCCAACCGAAACCACAGCCTCTCAACTTTTACACACCCACACAGACAACTTTCTTGTACTCAGCACAGAAATCATTGTTGTAAAAATACACATGAATTAAGATTATAAACAGCACGATTAGTAAAACAAAATCAAATCCCACAACAGCCAAAGCTATACATTTACAAAGGCTTGTGAACTAACCTAGAAGTGATGCATTTTTCTTTTACATTTGAAGACAAAATGCCGTGTCGTCCCAGGAATAGCGGTGCATCAATTGTGACTTGTTACTGTGCAAACTGATGCCGTATGATATCAAAGCTTCACAAAAGCAGACTGATCCGCGTGCTTTCTAATCATTCTAGCGGTACTTTTATGTTTTTTTTTTGCAAATCAATCTGCAGTCAGGTGGCCAGGGCCCTGCAGATGCCCCCATTTGGCCATCAGCGGCCCTGCTCTGAAGTTTGACTTTTAGCACCATTACAATACTTATAGGCAACTAGTCATCATATCTTCCTCTCCATGGAACACACATTAATGCTCAGTAGTACACGTATGGTTCTTTAATGCAGTGGTTATCAAACCTTTTTTTGGGGGGCCACCCTTGTGTACCGTGCATCCCTTCGCGTCCCCCCCAGAGAAAATGTATCACATAAAACATTCTAAATCTTAAGTTATACAAAACATATTAAATTATACAATGTATTGCTATTGTTTAGTAGCCTTATTTTTCGGAGGTTTAATTACACAGAATTTATGTTAAAGTAATGTATTTTATAAAATATTATAAAAATGGGGCCCCTGGCACCATCTCGCGGCCCCCAGTTTGAGAACCACTGCTTTAATGTAATTGTTTGCATTGTACTAAAATGCATTAATTTTTAATGGCCATATATGGGGTTGAAACAGATAGCCTAGTGCAGGGGTAGGCATGTCGGCCCTGGAGTGCCTCCAGAGTTTATCTCCAGGTCTAATCAAGCAGACCTGAACAAGCTAATCAAGGTCTAAAAAGTCACCTGAAACTACAGGTAGGCAAGGTTTAATAAGGGTTGGAGCTAATGTCTGCAGGACATCGGCACTCCAGGACTGATGTTACCTACCCCTGGCCTAGTGCATACCCAATTTTTTAACATTAACATTTTAATATAACACTATCGTTATTATGGCTTTGTAGTGAACAGCGTACTACAAAGCATTCCAGACCCCTCCCAAATTGCTACATTTGGACCGGATTTTGGTGGGTTAACATAAAGTGTCCAGTTTGATCAGATAAGACAACTGACTAACATCTTTTATGGCCGACCTCCATGCCAAAGTGGAGAAGGAGAGGACGTTTTGATGGGCCCACACCATCTCTGCTTATCATCCTTTCAAACACCCCCCCCCATGCCATCTCATGAAGGCAGGGTGGTCATAAAAATTCCTTAAGGAAAAGCATTTTTCAAAGTATTGGCTAAACCAAAGGAACAAATCTGTACATCTTCCACTACCAAAATGGACTTAAAACCATCACCTATTGACTTCATACTCGTTTAAAGACACTGTATTCTGAATTAAATCTCTTTGTTATGAAAGTTCAAATAATCACAATTATTAACATATGAATGAATGTGTGCTTGATATGGTAACATTTTGCTGTCATGTTTATACTTTTTACAATTAGGACAATGCCAATGGTATTTTGGAAATGGTTTGGTAACTGGAAAATGCATAAATGAAATTCTAAAGACAAAGATAAACTCTGTACTTTATGCAATGCAAATGAGTTCCTCACAGTCAAGAGAGGTGGACCACCTTCTGTGGCCTTCCTCTGACATCAACAGCCAATCACGGCTCTGCATCAGGAAAGCGCCAAAATGCAAACTCCTGCTTATCTAAAGTTATAAAAGTACCTATTTCCAGAAATTCCTTGTTCTGAGTCTCCCGGATGCAAGAGACTGAAACAGGACACTACAAACACCTCAAAACTCTGAGTCTCACCGCTGAAAAGAGAGACATTAACAGATCATCGAAAAACCAACCAAGCTTGTGAATCTCTCTTTGAGATCTTACACCTCCTGGTTCTAAGTTTGACAACAGAGACTGAACCAGATCGACCACAAGTTCTGAGTCTCTGGCCCGTGCATCCAGAGACTGAGCGGATCACACCACGTTTTGAGCCTCACGTCCAGAAAGGCAAGAACCTACGTCTGCAACAAGGTGAAGCTCAGGAGAGCAAACCTACACTTCAGAAGAGCAAACCTACACTTCAAGAGGCCTTCATCTGCGTGTTCCAGATTAGACCTTCTGCACTGACTACAGGATCGCATCTGCGTGTTCCAGATCGCTAGAATCCTCTCGGTGCCTCCCGGAGATCAGCATTTTCACAGCACTTCGTGTTCAAGGCTGTTGAACTGAACCTGACTCTTTCCCCATTGCAGCACGGAAAGCCTGACACATGGCCGACGGGCCACCACCGGACAGCTCATTCGACCGCACAGAACGTAAATATAACACAACCAAATCTTTCCCGATAACTGTTACCATATATAATTTTCAATATTGCATAACTGATTTCTTTAATGTTAAGCAGATATTTCTTTAATTAAAATAAGGTTGTCATCTTACCAGAAACAGAAAACATTCTGCCATTAATTCAACACAGTCACTTCAATTTTCTATTCTTTGTATTTTCGTTTCTATCTTTTTCTATTATTTAGTATTTTAGTATTATTTAGTAGTTTTTTTATTAATTCTTGTTTATATTTTGTTAATAAAATCCATTTTATTATTACTGTGTCTTCCTTGTGTTGATAATACAGTTAAAGGGTTCTATAAGCTGGTCCGACTCTCACAAAATCTTTCAGATAAATTAGATGACCAACTCCCTCTAATTTACATATTTTCTTATTTGTTAAATGATCTATTTAGATCATTCTTATTGTTAAAGTGAAATTCTTTAGCTGGTGCCCCTGAAGTAGAAGGGGGAGGGGTCATCTGACACACACGCACACACACATGAGGTGAAACCTCTAGTGTCCTGTGTATGGCATACTAACCAATGGTGGTGCCAATGTAAAATAACTAAATTAATTTGTGCCTGTGTCAAAATCACTACAGCTTTTAGAAAAGTTTTTGAAGAAATAGGGTAGTGCACAATAGGCCCCTGTGGCGAGGCCTAGGCTTTTTTCCGTAACAGCATTTTTTCCATTACTTTTACTTTTATACTTTAATTAGTTTTGAAACCAGTACTTTTACACTTTTACTTGAGTAAAAAGCTTGAGTTGATATTTTAACTTCTACAAAAGTCTTTTTAAACCCTAGTATCTATACTTCTACTTGAGTTATGAATATGAATACTTTTGACCTCACTGGTTATTTTAGTGTGAGAACAAAATTTAAAAGGTAAAATAATAGAATCGACTATAAATATAGATGTCTACAAATTATCAGCATTAACGCCAGGCTGCAAAAGGACAGACGCCATTTCAACATACGTTAGAGATAGTGTTTGTGCAGTGTGTTGCATTGTACTTGAAATATTTGTAAAAAAAAAAAAAAAAGAATAATTAAATAATTTAGAGAACGACAATCAAAAATCCATATTAACTTGAAGACATATGTTTCTATTCACTCTTATCAGTTTGAAGTCTGTGGGTAGGAGGGTGTGTTGCTGTGTGGGTCTGCTGGAATGATTGCAGTGATAATGGATTAAGCATCTCTCAGTGTGGTTCTCTAGATAAGACCAACATTCTCTGAGTCTCTGCGGCTCAGCAGGTTTCAGGTTATCTAGCATTGGGTTTCACTCACACGGAACAGACAGTGAGTGCCAGACTTGTTCCAGTATTCCACTGTCAGGCTGTCAGTGACAGCTTCTTCAATTGCAGATAAGCTACTTGCTGAGGGGAAGAGAGCTGGCCGTTAAAAGAGGTAGGGAAGAAGTATGGAAAAAATGGCTAAGGAGTAATATTCTTCATCACCATGGTCTGCTGGCACAAAAGCAGATGATCTAAATGTGCTTATGCGTAAGGATGAAAGCAGCACATTTTATCATTGAAAGAAAGTATCTGGTGTGAGGGACAATTTAATGTGTATTTTATGGGATCTACATCCCTTATCGCATTTTCACACAGAGTATGGATCCGATTTAGGATATCAGATGCAATTACACTCTTAACTCAAAAACATTTATACTCAATTTATACATGTTGAAACAACTTGATTGATGGTTAATTAGGCTATCCAACATATGCTAGCAAGCTAATGGTAACTTAAAAAAAAAAACAATGATCAAAAAAAAAAAGGTGATCTAACTGCCAGTGTAATGTATTCTGATCAAGGCAACATTTGTGTCATGATAACTTTCAGTAAGCTTATTTTCATAATGTTGTATCAGCACAATGACCACCAGCATAACTGAAACTCTAAAATACCAAGTTTCTCAAGTCTTCAATAGCTCCCCGAAGCATTGCGGAGACAAGACTTTCCAAAATCGACTTTGATAATACTTAAAAATGTTTTTAAATATGAAAAATTAAAGGATTCAAATGTAAAAGACTATTATTCTAGTAGTGATCAGTCCTATCTTGTGTTTCCCATGTCCATGTCTTTTATTTTGAAATTCTGTGTTGTCACCCATGTTTGTAGTTCTCTGTAGTTCTGTTTCTTATTGGTCCTTGTTCTTGATTGTTTCCCAGGTGTGTCTTGTTATCTTGTTTTCTCCTCAGTATATATTGCCCAGTGTCTCAGTTGTCTTTTGTCAGTTGTTGTTAATGTAATGTGTTGAATGTAATGTAATGTAATGTAATGTAATGTAATGTAATGTAATGTAATGTAATGTAATGTAATGTGTTGGTTCCTGTTTTGTTCTGTGTTTCCACCCGAGGATTATCTTTGTTTGTTTTGCCTGCCTTGTTTTGTGTTCTTTTAATAAAAAGTGCTGCATGTGGATCTGCTGCCTCTCTCTCTCACCATCATTACAAAATGTGTAATGATGGTAATACAAATCTAATCTCTTGGACATGAATGAGGACAGTTTACAGGACTTTAGAATGTGTAAAAAGGCTGCTTCACCTGTAGCCTGACAAGCAGATTTTTTTGCTTTGAAAAAGTGCTAATATTGCATTTATTTAAAATTATTGAAATGCTTCCCCACAGATTTATTGTATTGATGACTTTGTTCCTTTGGATATGGTGAGTTGAGAACGATTTTTAAGTAGGCTAATATTTTTCAAAACATAGTGTATCTTCAATTATGACACAGCTGTTTCCCCAAGACAGATATTCATTACACAAAAATACAGACCGACTTTATGGAGAAACAGACAGTGAGTGTCCACAGCAGCCTGAATACTGTGTGTAGAAGGTTTGTGGCCTCACACTGCAGGCTAGCTTTCATTACATGCTGCCTCTTACATTGTGTTTAATAGTTTTCATGGAGAACGAAAATAGCCTCCAGGCTCCCAAAGCTATTGCAGTCTGAACCCTAACCTTTGTGTTGCCATGGAAACTTCAGAAAATATTTGTGCCTCCCAATTATCTCCCATATTTGGAGGTAGGATCTGGTATACCTGCTGGTTTTGACCTATTAGACCAGTCATTTTCAAACTGTTACCAGGGGACCCACTGCTCAGCACTTTTTGCGTTTCTCTCTTATCTAGCACACCTGATTCAGATCATCAGCTCATTAAAGCAACACTAAAGAGTTTTTGGCTCTGCTCCCCCTACAGGTTAGAAGCGTTATTGTCCATTACCACTGTTGTACTGCAGCATAGCTGGCTCTGATTGGATTGTAGGTCTGCTGTAAAGCAAGTTTTTGTAGTTTTCACTCGAACTACAGGACTGCGACCCGACGGTTAGAAACTTCTTTAGTGCGGTTTTGGCCGATAGAGCCCTGATAGCACACAAACATCTCGAAGACGTCTATTTGATGTTTGTGTTTACATCTGCAAGACGTATTATTTAGATTGTTTGCTCATCTGCAATACGTCTCTGAGACGTTTCCTAAAAGATGTCATATAGACATATTGAAGACATCTGCAAGACGTTTTTGACTTAGAATGTATGTGAAGCAGCTCTTTCTAAGACCTTTATAAGACGTTTTTACACACCAGATGTATTCCAGATCTCCAGATCTTTACCAGACATCTTGGAGACGTACCTGTGCTATCTGGGGGCTGCAAAGCGAATGTGAAAGTGCCGTTCACCCTGTTTTGAGTGTACGTACAACTTAAACTTTATTGGAAACGTTATTTTAAGGTAAAAAAATTTTTTTTGGTGTTGCTTTAAGAGAGAGATCCATGAACAGAACTGGGTGTGTCAGTTAAGGGAGACAAAACGTTTTTAACTCTCATATATTATTGGTCACACATAAAGACTACACACAAACACTAGCCAGCAAGCAATAATCATAATTTTACGGTCTAGGTTAGCCATAGACCCGATATTGTTAAGCAACGAGTAACTTGCTTCTAGACAAAATAAGATGTTTTTACCAAAATACCATGTGAGATTTTTGATATACCATCATGTAAGCAAAATCAAACATAATTACAAGGTCTTTTGATTTATTTATTCATTTTATTTCATTTATTTTTTGTCTATGGTTACATGTTTATCAAATTTTCACTGACAACCCATATTTTGACATCTGGGCTGTGTTTGGACATCTATTAGAGCTACCCGTTCTCACCAAGATGCGTACAAATGACACGCAGTGTGATTATCGTGCAATAGATACGGCAAATTCCGATTTTGCGTGCATATAATACTCCAGTCCTTCCCATTCACTTATATGGCGAATCGTTTTGTGTCGTTTTATTTATTGGTTTCTCATGTGTTTTCTTAGCCTGACATTGTCATACTCAATTCTAGTCAGAATTTGAGTCTGATACCGCTCCATTGAGCTATAATTATGAGGCGTGTCTCAACCGAAAAATGCCTCTGCACTCAATTGGATAGACCTATGACCAATCAGAGCAACGGAGTGTGTGACGTATGTTGAAATTACGTCTTTTGCAGCCTGACCTTTTCGCTACAATGACACAAACATTTTGATTATACTAAGTCTGAGTTGGCGAACGAACATCAACACCTACTATGTTTACAACATTTCGTTTATATCACAACATTAAGTATTTACTAAGTCATACAGTAAGACTATCTCTTACCATTTGTACGTTAGGTGAACTTCATCCACGACGATACCCATTACGTTGGCTTGAAAATATTGGAGCCTAGCATGTCCCTCCACTTATTCAGCACCACGATTCCGGGCTTCCGAAAAGAAGCTGGCAACGACCGCTAAGTATATCCATCTCGTCATGCACGCTGAGTTGCATCACCGTGATACCAATTTCAGTTGCGACCAACTTTTGCCGAATCCCGTAGGGAGGATGGAAAAAACAGCAACAAATTCCTTGCTTGCGTTTCTCTGTTCCTCTTTTAAAATCAATGCTCTGTCAATATCTTTTAGAACAGACTCAATGTCAGAATCCACACATCTGAATTCTCCAGCGGCAGCCATTTCGTTAAACAGATTAAACACACGCACTCTTTGGTGACGTGGTTCATTATGTTACTGTTGATCATCTGTCCATCATCGTATAAAGCCCGCCCTGACAATTTGATTGGTTCTACCAGCTTTGGGTCTAGCATAGTAGCTCCTCAACGCAGAAACCCCAGACCGATCTTCCGTTCTCAAAATGTTGTGGGCGGGGCTAAGATCGGCTGGCACCCAGGCTAGTGTTTTCTGTTTTTTTCCCATTTTCGCTTGGGTTTAGCGTTAGATTTCACATTTGTTTAAGCAGGTTATTTAATATACAGGTTTCTCTATGCTTTTGTCTATATTTAAGCCATGGTCACTTGGAGTTGGGGTTAGAGTTAGGGTTTGGGTTAGGATGTAATTTTTATATAACAAAAAGTTGTTCTAACCCTAAACCCAAGCGACAATGGGAAAAAACAGAAAACAAATGAGAAAACAATAAATAAAACGACACGAAACGAAACGATTCGCCATATAAGTGAATGGGAAGGACTGGCGTATCATATGCACGCAAAATCGGAATTTGGCGTATCTATTGCACGATAATCACACTGCGTGTCGTTTTTACGCTTTTTGGCAAAAATGGGTTGATTAGAGAGTATCCTCTGGCTTTGGATATAGTGGCATTTCACCATAATTTATTGAGAAACCTAACAAGCAAATTGCCCTAATGTTAATACAAATAAAATGGGTTAACCCTCATATTATGTTCTGGGTCAATTTGACCCGTTTTGATTTTTAAGCTGTCGGATAAACCAGTTAACCTGTGATTTTATTCTTGAAATTTTGTGACTTTTTCTCATTTATGGCCATGAACATGCATGCAAAGTTTGGACAAGCTGATATGTTTTGAAGTGTACCAAAATAATTTTGTAACTATTTTGAGGTTCGCAGGTCAATTTGACCCGCATTTTGTTTTGTTCCAAAGCAACTGTATAGATCTTAATTAAATATATATTTTTAGTGTTTGTTGCTATATTGTTTTACTATCCTAAAATGGAGGTAAAAATGCTTCTCCTCACTCTTTTTAGTACTGAAAAAGACTTTTACAGACACAGATGCTAAAAGTGAGCTATCATTTCTATTTACAATGTATATGCATATATACTTAAGTTACTGTTTTCTTCCAGACATTTTGTGACTTTTTCTCATTTAGGGCCATGAACATGCATGCAAAGTTAGGATGCACTGATGAGTTTTGAAGTGTGTTTTTTAGCACAAATAATGATTTTTGTTACGATTTTGATGTTCGCGGGTCAATTTGACCCATATTTGTTTGTTCCAAGGCAACTGTATAGACACAAATTAAATACATTTATTGCATATATTTTGGTGTTTTACTACCCTGGAAAGGGAAACGTGAGCTTTTCCTCACAATTTTTAGTACTGATAAAGACTTCCTCAGATACAGAAAAGTAAATGCAATCGTAAGATTGATAAACAAATAAAAATTATGATTAATAATACTGAAATAGAAAGAGTGTAAGAAAATAAATTTTTGGGTGTGATTCTTGATCACAAAATCTGCTGGAAACCCCATATTAAATATGTGAGAGCAAAAGTAGCAAGAAGTGTTGGTGTAATGATGAAAGTACGGAATTTAGTGAATGAGAAAGCACTTTATATTTTGTATAGTTCATTTGTTATGCCATACTTAAATTATTGTGTGGAAGTATGGGGTAATACCTACATATCAACCTTGCAATCATTAATTACAATACAAAAAAGAGCTATAAGGATAGTAAATAATGTAGGATACCATGAACATACTAATTTATTATTCTTAAAATTACAAACTCTAAAGTTTAAAGGCGGAGTCCACGATGTTTGAAAAACGCTTTGGAAAAGAAGACGGGCCGACTACCAAAACACACTTATAGCCAATCAAATCAAATCAAATGCCGGGTTGCGTATGTGTCGGGCGGGTCTATCAACAGAAGGTCCAGATTCTATTGGGGTAGGGGCGTGTTTGTTTAGGTGATTTCAAATATCAACAGTGGCTTTCAAACATCATGGACTCCGCCTTTAATGATTTAGTAGATTTAAAAACTGCTCAAATTATTTATAAAGCAAAAAATAAACAACTACCTGGGAACATACAAAAATTGTTTACAGATATAGAATGTGGTTATAACTTAAGAAGGACTTTAGATATGAGACAACAATATGCTCAGACAGAGCTTAAAAGAATGTGTAGTTTGATCCGTGGAGTGATATTGTGCAATAGTTTGAACAACCAGATAAAAGAAAGTGTTCATATATTTCAATTTAAAAAAAGGTTTAAAATATCTATTTTCGCTTAGTATACAGGGAGTGCAGAATTATAAGGCAAGTTGTATTTTTGAGGATTACTTTTGTTATTGTACAACTACAGTGCTCTTGGTCAATTCAAAATGTTGACAAATCCTCAAACCTGAACATTTAAGTAGTAAAATTGAAATTTTGGCTTTCTTAAGAGAATATTTCTATGTACACCATTATTAGGCAACTATAAGTGTGCAGAATTATTAGGTAACTAAATGAAAAACAAAGATTTTACCATCTCATTTGTTTTTTTTTCACCTGTTAAAGTGAGAATAATAAACAAACTCTACATTTACAAAAAAAATTAATAAAACAATAAAAAAAAAAAATATATAAACTCAGTGACCAATATAGCCACCCTTCATTTCGATAACAGTCACAAGCCTTCCATTCACGGATTCAGTCAGTTTCTTGATCTGGTCTGAACCAACATTTTGTGCAGCCACAACCACAGCCTCCCAGACACTGTTCAGAGAGGTGTACGTTTACCTTCACTGTAAATGTCCTGCTTAAGAAGGAATCAAAATTTCTCAATAGGTTTTAAGTCAGGTGAAGAAGGGGGCCATGGCATTAGTTTTTCATCTCTAAGGCCTTTACATGCCAGCCATGCAGTGGAGTACTTTGATGCATGTGATGGACCGTTGTCTTCCAAAATAATCAGTCTTCTTGAAAGATGCAAACTTTTTCCTGTACCACTGCTTGAAGAAAGTGTCTTCTACATTACAGGCAGGCAGGCACAGACAGGTATTATTAAAGATGAGCTTATTGGACCTTTTTGGGTTGAAAATGGAAATAAAAAACAACTCTCAGACCTACTGCCAATTTTTAGAGGACACTTTCTTCAAGCAGTGGTACAGGAAGGGATCTGCGTCTTTCGGGAAGACTTTTTTGTGCAGGACGGCGCTTCATCACATGCATCAAAGTACTCAACTGAGTGGCTGGCCAGTAAAGGCCTTAAAGGTGAAAAACTAATGACATGGCCCCTTCTTTACCTGACTTGAGCCCTATTGGGACCTTTTGATCCCTTCTTGAGCGGGACGTTTGCGGTGGGGGTGGACCGTGCACCTCTCTGGGCAGTGTCTGGGAGGCTGTGGTTGCGTCTGCACAAAATGTTGGTTCAGACCAGATCAAGAAACTAACTGAATTCGTGAATGGAAGCCTTGTGACTGTTATCGAAATGAAGGGTGGCTATATTGGTCACTGAGTTTATATATTTTTTATTTTACATTTTTTTATTACATTTTTATTTGTAAATGTAGAGTTTGTTAATTATTCTCACTTTAACAGGTGAAAAAAAACAAGTGAGATGGTAAAATCTTTGTTTTTCATTTAGTTGCCTAATAATTCTGCACACTAATAGTTGCCTAATAATGATGTACATAGAAATATTCTCTTAAGAAAGCCAAAATTTCACTTTTACTACTTAAATGTTCAGGTTTGAGGGTTTGTTAACATTTTGAATTGACCAAGAGCTCTGCACAAAACATGACACCAAAATAAGCACCATTTGTGTAAAATGCAAGAAGTCAGAAAGCACATGCTTGATGTGTGCGCACATCATGTAAACAGTGATTTCTTGAATTTGTACAATGAGGCTCAAGATCAAAAGATGAGCCTGTTTAGAAAAAGAAAAGCTTCATTTCATTTCACAGCAATATTAAATTGTTTATTTAGGATTTTTTAAACATACCGTATTTTCCGCACTATAAGGCGCACTTAAAAGCCTTTAATTTTCTCAAAAAATGACAGTGCGCCTTATAATCCAGAGCGCCTTATATATGGATCAAAACTCCGGGTCAATGTCAAAATGTTCTGGGCCGGCTCGCGCGAGGACGCTTCTCGGCGGCCGGCTCGCGCGAGGACGCTTCTCGGCGGCCGGCTCGCGCGAGGACGCTTCTCGGCGGCCGGCTCGCGCGAGGACGCTTCTCGGCGGCCGGCTCGCGCGAGGACGCTTCTCGGCGGCCGGCTCGCGCGAGGACGCTTCTCGGCGGCCGGCTCGCGCGCTTCCGCGGGTATCAGACTGTTTCATTTACAACGTGTTTACTGAAATATTCCCTTCCACGTTTGAGCAAGGCTGGGAGATATTGTTAATATGCACATCAACGTTTGAACAACGTCAACATGGTGAACTGAGTTTTCAGAAGGCTTAATAAAGTTTGACTTTATCTGACATTCCCATTAGCACAGCTCCATCTAGTGGATGCATAACGCAAACCCAGTCAAACGTTTGACTGCAGTATCTTTCATTCTATGCGCCTTATAACCCGGTGCGCCCTATATATTAAAAAAAATCTAAAATAGGCCATTAATTGAAGGTGCGCCTTATAATCCGGTGCGCCTTATAGTGCGGAAAATACGGTAGGTATGTTCAAAAAAACACGTTGAATTAAAATTTTAAATGTTAAATGTTGCAACAGTTTTTCTGCCACATTTGTTAAAACAAACATGTTAAAAAATTATGGTTAAATGGATTTTTTAAAATCATACTTTTTAAGTGTTTGTAATGTGTGACAAATACTGATAGTAAAATGGTCCTGTTCATACCTAATTCCTTCTTGTTTTTCATAATGTAATATTTAAGGAATTGCATTGAATCCAATGCAGGTCAATTTGACCCGCTCCATCAAAATCATCACAAAAATCGAACACAATACAAGGGTTAATTGCGCTCTCATTAGGATGCCTCATAATCACCTGACGTTAAATCTTGCCAGATTTGACAATAAAAACAAACAAGCAAAGGCAAGATGTTGTGGGTTATTGAGTTGGTGAAACAAGTTGATAGTTTGGCTTTTGAAGATATTTGTAAAATGAGTAAAAAATAAAAATACAAAGGTCAATGTTTGGGAACACTTTAAAGCAACACTATGTAGTTTCCATGTAAAAATTACTTACAGCTCCCCCATGTGGTTGAAAAGCGCAACAGTGCCGGGTATCAGACACTCTTCTTCAGGGGGAGGGGCGGGCTGTGTGCTCTACCCTCCACCGACACTTTCTGACCGTGTGTCTCAATCAGCTCCCTTGTTCAGTAGTCAGGGCACTGATCAGGGAGTCGGCCATTTTAAGGGCTGTCTCAATCGCAAAATCCGTTCAGTGCACTGGAACGTTCGTTCCCTAAAAATTCCCACAATGCAACGCAAAAACCAGTGAGCATCGATGATCCCTATGTTCCCTATCCGGAAATCACGTGACCTTTTCTGAAGCTCGCCAACCGAACATCACGTGATCCAACTCAATAAACTTTATGAAATGTTACAGAACTTTTATAAAGACAAACGTTTGTTTTAGTTGTAAATATAAATACACACATTACTACACAGTAAGGGACCACAATCTACTCAATATTTAAAATAATAATATTTATTTAAAATTGTAAATATATTTATTACATTTAAAATGTAATTATATGCCTCCAATTTTATGCACAGATATATAAGAGAATAATGACAGCATTTTTCACAATGTACTGTTTTTAAAGTCAGAAAGTTGTTGGTTTTGCCGGATGTTGATGAGTAACAGCTGTGAGTGATTACAACGCGCTTAAGCAGCCGTGACAGAAAAAAAAGTCAACAGCGTCCCAATGTGTCGTGAGCGAGGGTCCTTACCAGTGCCCGAACCTGTGTACACGATATACTGATTCACGACCTCGGGAGCTAGGGAACGAATTGAGACACACGGAGAGTGTGCTTGTAGCAGCTAGGAGCCTGCTCAGGTTGCAGCAACAGTACAATTTCACTGAAATTATTTTAGAGATTATTTAAAGGTAAAAAAACTACATAGTGTTGCTTTAAGAACTTAGAAAACAATATTGTGATATGTATGCTGCATGATTAACAGCTGACATACCACAATAACAGTCAACATGTTGAGGCACCTTTGCTCCAAACATCCACATGTAGCTGATGGTATAATGGTTTTGTCTTGTGTTCTGTTGTTTAGGTTTTTTATTTTGAAGTCATGTCTCTGGTCTTTTATTTTTAAATCATGTCATGTCTCACTTTACCATTCACTTCCTGTTTGTTTGTATAAAGCCTGTTTAGTCACTCTTACTCATTGCTAATTATTGTCAGTTGTAATACTGCATTACCAAGAGTTCTTGATCATTTTTTGTATCTTGTTTTTTTGTATTCCTGTTCATGGATTTGACCCTTGCCTGTTATTTGGATTATGCTTTTGGATTACCCTGTTTGGATTTGTTTGCCTGCCTACTAGGGGTGGCAAGGTTCATGAAAAAAATCAGAACCGTTCGATTCGCTTGTCTCGGTTCGGAGCGTGTGTGCGTCGCATGGTTCGACGATTCATGGCATGCGCAATGTATGTAGCCTCGTGCCCTGTATGTGACCTCAGATACCCTGGTGAAAAAATAGTATGCTAAATATATTTAATTTTGATATACTTAAGTATACTTGCAGTCACACTAATGACCAGTATACTTAAAGTGTGCTATCGATTAGTTTATTTAAAGAGTGCTATTTTGGAACAACTAATTTTGTACTTAATATATTTTAGTTGTATATTAATTGTAACAAAGTACAACTTTAAGTGTATTTAGTGTACTTTTGTGTGCTAAAGTGGAACAACTTTAAGTGTATTTAGTACAATTTAAGTACATGACTGTTTTTGTGCTAAATTCATGCTTGATAAGTGGATTTAGAGTGTGTTTTATTTATGTTAGGAGTACATTACAAATGTATTATGAGTGTCTTGCAAACATACAATTAGTATACCTTAAATAGACTGTTTGCGTACATTCTATATATTTTTGGCCAATCCAAAATTCTAAAAACTGCCCTGGTGAAAAATGAATATGCCAAGTACATTACATTTTGTATACTTTTACATACCTGCAGCTAGATTAGTAATGAGTATACTTCAAGTGCGTTAATAATTAGTTAACTTAAAGAGTGCTATTTTGGGAATAGATTACTTTAGCTGGTAACATAACCAAAATATTTTTCAGCTCAATTAAAAAGTGTTTAATATTAAAACATTACATTTATTTAAGACTTACTGTATTAAATCTATAGTTTACTGGCAGAGATTGTATAGCAGATATATTTTTACCTAAACTAGAGCTTGACTTAAATGTCATCATATATATTAGGGTAGAGTGGGGCAAAGTGAGCCAGTGGGTAAGTTGACCCACCCCCTGTATCTAGGCTACCATACAGATTTGTAGCCGTCTGACCACAAATCCAGGTAGCAACTATCATTTCTATTTGACTATGGTAAAGAGAAGCACAAGTTAAAGAGATAAGTATGATTTTTTTACAAAAAACTGTTTTTATCCCATCAAAGTTAAATTTATACATGTCAAGTATAATGGCTGTTATGTTAAAGCAAATTTATCCAGGTCTAAATATTTATACCATACATATTGGTGATAGGCTAATGTATAAAACCAGGTTAATGATTTAGCTAAAGATTAGCCTGAATTACTAAACTAGGCAGTTTTTCCCAAAATGGTGGCCGTGGGGCAAAGTGAACCAAATGCTGTGGGGTAAACTGAACCAGCGGTTCAATGTACCCCACCATGATATTTAGTTAAAAACATTTTAAATAGAGCAATCAACATTATTATTATCATTACCCTTCCAAATAGGGCAAAAATAGACAATTTCATTAAACTGACAAATCCTAGGGTTGTAAATTGACATTTAAAAACGTTTCTGGATAATGTTTGCACTTAATAAAGTTACATACCTTCTATGTAAATATAAAAGAACAATTTAACAAATTATTTCAATGCATTCTTTGGCACCCTTAAAATTACATTTAAGAATTGTGTGAATTTTTTAACTATGTTAGGGTATAAACAAAGAAGTCAGTGGGTCAGTTTACCCCTTCACATGGATCAACTTACCCCTCAGCTGGGGCAAGTTGAGCCACAAGAGCACTTTTTTTTGTGAAGCCACCTTTTCAAAGCCCTTTGTTATAACGGCATTCTTATCATTTCATTTGACAGGAGACATCCTTAAATAAAGGTTGATGTTTTTGTTTGACTTCTGTCTCATTTTTTCAGGCAGATAAGGCAACATATGTAAAAAGTGGCTCATCTTACCCCGCTCTCACCTAAGGGGCGGTTTCCCAGACAGGAATTAGACTAGTCCTAGACTAAAATAAATGTAAGAGCTGTCCAAACTGAAAACAACTTGCTCTGACTAGGGATGCATATCAATTAATCGCGATTAATCTATAGCAGAATAAAAGTTTTTGTTTACATCATATATGTGTGTGTACTGTGTATAATAACTTTGTATAGTTAAAGGGATACTTCACCGATTTAGCATTCAGCTTTGTATCTGTAGAAACCCGGCAGTATTACTGAATGACCATGTTTCCCTCCATCATTTCCCCCTGAGAGGAGAGATATCTGCATTTTGGTTCTGCAAAAAAGTCCTCCGATGATGCAAAAATCGTCATATTACATCATCGGAGGACTTTTTTGCAGAACCAAAATGCAGATATCTCTCCTCTCAGGGGGAAATGAGGGAGGGAAACATGGTCATTCAGTAATACTGCCGGGTTTCTAAAGATACAAAGCTGAATGCTAAATCAGTGAAGTATCCCTTTAAATGCACACACATGCATGTATATATTTAAGCAATGTTTACATGTGTATATACATTTGTATATTTATGTATAATTTATATTATATATAAATATAAATACTTAATATATAAATATATTTTTTTCTTAAAATTATACATGCATGTGCGCATATTTATATATACATAATTATTATACACAGTTCACACACATATATGATGTAAACAAAAACTTTTATTCTGCTATACTGCCCTACAAAGCGAAAGCGCAGTAACTACGCATTTGGTCAAAATTGAGTTAAGGGTTAAAATGGGCTTTGTGAGATCTGTTGTGTCTTGTGACAAAGTCTCCTGGTTAAATTTTGTCCCATTTCAGAGAATGTGTGTGCCAAAATTGCAGTAACATGTTTGACTGGCTGGTGTAAAAAACTTTAAAGCCATTTTTCTCAGTTTCAGTGTTTGTGTAGATACTGCACTTAGCCTTTGGAGGGCAGTATAGATTAATCGCGATTAATTGATATGCATCCCTAGCTCTGACATATCTTAAAATACATCAGTGCCCATTGTTTTACATCGTTATGCACATAAGTAATGTTTTTAGTAAGGCATGTTTGTTAAAACTATCCCAATTAAACTAAGGTCTAGTCCTGGATAAAGCCAATCCCTGTCCGGGAAACCACCCCTAAGAGTTTTCATTATAATGACTTGCCTATATGGGCTGCAAAATCCTCCTTACATAAAATACTTCAGCTCCTAAAGAAAGATTTTATTGTATTAAATTTAAATGTAAAACTTGTCAGAAAGAAAATGCAACAAGCAGACAATTGGGAGGTTTCCTGGAAAAGGGATTATCTTAAAACAGGACTAGGCCTTAGTTTAATTAAGAAATATAACTAGTTTCAAAAAACATGCCTTAATAAAAACATTACCTGTGTGCATTTTGAGGCAAAACAAAGGACACTGGTGTATTTTAAGATATGTCAATTGTGGGATTTGATTTTATTTTATTAGTCGTGCTGTTTATAATCTTAATTCATGTGTATTTTTAAAACAATGATTTCTGTGCTGAGTACAAGAGAGCTGTCTGTGTGTGGAGGGTTATTGGGGGGAGGTAGCTTGAGTGAAGGAATTTCCAGCTGGTGATGGCCGAGATAAGAGCAAAGCTTTAAGGAGAAAACACACAGACAAAGAAGTGCATGCTTTTGATATTAGTTCACTGGCAATCATTCATTTCCAGATTGTTACATGTAGAGGTGTTTGGATTTATAAAATTACATGTTGCTATGAATATTAATGTGTTAAAATATATAAATGATTATGCCTTTGTGCCCATGACTAATGTAGAAGATTGCCCTGTAATAAGACATTGACATGTAGGGATGAAATGCTCGAGGGCACAAAGTGGCTGATGTGTGTGTGGGAGCCAGGGGGGCTGTAAAAAGCCCTGAAGGGAAAACATACTGAACAGATGTTTTTTAATGATGATAAAAGTGTTTGCTTAGAAGTAGTATTGCAGTAAAAGATTTAATATGTGTTTATCTATCTAAAGAAGTTAATGTGTGCC
The DNA here is from genome assembly GCF_027580225.2 of Misgurnus anguillicaudatus. Taxonomy (NCBI): domain Eukaryota; kingdom Metazoa; phylum Chordata; class Actinopteri; order Cypriniformes; family Cobitidae; genus Misgurnus; species Misgurnus anguillicaudatus. The sequence goes on along the minus strand of NC_073346.2, from coordinate 4,603,054 downwards.
TTATTTATATAACCAATTTTACGAATAATGAAATTATGTCATGATATTGAAATGTGTTCTACATAATAATCACTTTTATCTTACAGTTTGTTTTTTATGAATAAATGAATGTTTTATTAATGATTTGTTTTTAAGAAAGCATTATAAAATGCTATGTGAAGTCAATCATATGTAAAGTGGAAAAGTACTGACAAACTGCAGGACTCTCAAAGTTGGGGGAGAGCAGTTGTTTTTTCCTTTGTCTGTGTGTTTATCTTTGCTTATAGGCTAAAACTGGGTGTGGTGAGGGAGTCAGATTCACGAGGAAAAGCAGCCTTTGTGGGTGGAGATTCTAAGAAGAAGATCGACGTCACATACTCTATAAATAGTTGTTTTCCCAAATGCTGGGGGTTGTTGCTTGCCGATTGTGGCCTTGAAACAACCCGGCGCGCTGTAAAACTTTTTCATATCTGATCAATAAATATTCAATTTAGATATTTGTGTCTTTCCTCCAATTATGAACATGCAGATGGACGCCTTAAAGTCCAACACAGTGCAAGTTGTTTTCAGTTTGGACAGCTCTTACATTTATTTTAGTCTAGGACTAGTCTAATCCCTGTCCGGGAAACCGCCTTAATATGTATATGTGACCAGTCACGGAAAGTAGGGACACAAGTCGGATCTGGGCCATTTTGAGTTATTCACAGATTCTGAAATTGCAGATTCTAAGCTTTCCAACGATGTGTAACACATGGAAATCTGATAACATATGGAGAAGTTGTGTCCATTTGAATATAGGAACTCAGAAATACTCAAACCGAGAAAATCGAGACGAAAGAGACTCTTGTTTCCAACTGGGGGAGACAATAGGGCTCATTTACATCTCATTAAGCTAAGCCATACCCTCTGTAAAGCCGTTTTGAGATACTGATGTTCTAGCATCATGTAGTATTTTATGACAGAAGTCCAAATGACAACATGCAAAAATAAACATTGACTTTTTACCTTTGTGTTGATCACAACTCGAATCCAGTCTGTTTCACATTATCCAATGACCATTTTGTCCACAAATGCGTATAATCCGTGAAATAAAGATGTATAGTCTATATTGTTGACATCAGATTTCGCATGAATGTCTAGTAATACAACATAATATACAATCTGAGGACTATTTACATCGTAACATGTAAGGGTATATGATTACACTCCGTTAAACACGTGAACCCGCCTTCAAAGTTAGGTTTTTATTTTATAGGTAGTATAACAGATCATCCAAACAGCGCCGTCGAAAACGTGACGTCCTTTAGAGATGTTACCAATCGCTCGCTCGTTCCTCCATCAGCCAATGACTTCATGGAAAATATTGATAGACAAAACATGTAGCCAATTATATAATGAATTCAACAATCTCTATGTAACTTCTGTGTGTTTGGACTCATGCTGCGCTGCAGGAACTGACAAAGAGATGACGACAAAGTACCGCGAGAGCGACTCCGAATTTCTTGAGGAACTCTCGCGGTACTTTGACGTCATCCGACTGCGGCGCCGCATAAAGTCAGTGACGCGGCTGACGTACGATGCAGCTGACTGTTATTTGTTCCGCCCCAGCTTCTTTTATTTTTCTTTTGTTTTGTGCGCCCGAGCTTTAGTCTGGGGAGACGCACGCTATACGCTTGAAAAAACAACAACTTAGCAAACATATCTGAGGAACAGGGCAGCCGCGTCACTACAGTCACGTGACTTCGCGCTCGAGCCGGAAGAGAAGACATTAGGTGTGTTCGACTTCATGCGGCGCTGCGCAGACCGATCGGCGGCTGCCTTGAAGCAGTGCATTTTGGTTAGTACTTTTGTCCGACTTCAGCTGGCGCTGCAGGCACGTGACTGTGTCATATGGTTTTTAAGTACCGCGAGAGCGTTTAGAGAGTAGCCGGCTGGCTCAGCCGGTGCAGCTTCTCCAGAGCGGCTGCCCGGAGTTGTGATGACGTAACAGCTTAACTTGATTGGTCGCCTCATTGATGACAACGATCACGTGCGTTTCAAGTTTAATCCAACCTTTAGTTTCACTAATAAACATTATAAATTCATGTTTTAAAACAGAAAAAAACACTTTAATACCCTAAAATATGTTACATTGTGTCGTGTAATAAAATAAAAATGAAAATAACAAACTTTATTGGTATTTTAATAATATAGGCTTGGTTCCCGTTATTTTCGGGTATACAGTTTAAGCAGCAATTAAAATATTCGATATAAAATGTTTCTGGTTGCAACTTTTTATTAAAAGGTTTGTTTTTATCAAATTCAGCATCTTATTCACTTCATTTGCGATTATAAACAAGGAAACACGGCGCACACATCACTACGGCAAGCAGCAGGTGTCCGGCTTGACGGCTCCGTCTTCAGTTCCTCCCTCGACTGCAAGCGGCAAACCTCGCCGATCGGTCTGCGCAGCGCCGGTTGATCTCGAACACACCTATTAGGTGTGTTCGACTTCATGCGGCGCTGCGCAGACCGATCGGCGGCTGACTTGAAGCAGTGCATTCCGGTTAGTATTTTTGTCCGACTTCAGCAGGCGCTGCAGGCACGTGACTGTGTCATATGGTTTTTAAGTACCGCGAGAGCGATTCGAGATCAGCCGCCTGAGTTAGCCAGCGCAGTTCGCGAAGAGGAGCTGCATCGGCTGTAATGACGACACAGCTGTTTCACCATTGGTCGGATTCACCACATGACAACAAATCACGTGTGTTTCGTGCTTATTTTCACGCCCTCAGTTCCACAAATGCTCACAAATCTGTATTTTTATAACAGTTAAAGCTATTTTCATGTAGTCGCGATGTTATATTGTGTCATCTTCATCAAAATAAAATGGATAAAAAACGTAGACCCAACTACATTGGTATTTAAATAATATATGCTTATGTTGAACTCTTTATTCTTGTAAAACACTGCTGTAAGCCTCTTCAGTTCCACTCATTCTCATACACGGACATTCAAAACAGTATAATTCACTTTTTATGTAGTTTACATCTTACAAATCATGTTTAATGCAATTAAGCAAGCAAACGGCACGTGATCAGCCATGCCTGACGTAAATGCAGCAAGCTACGGGAACCACAACTCGTCCGACTTCACGTCTCCGTTTTCAGCTCCTCCCCGCCTGCACGCGGCTAATCTCGCCGATCGGTTACATCCAGCCACAGCCGATGTCGAACACACCTAATGCTGAATAAAGTCGTAATTCTGCTATTTTTGGACCAAACTGTATTTTCGATGCTGCAACACGTTCAAACTGACCCACTGATGTCACATGGACTACTTTGATGATCTTTTTATTACCTTTCTGGACATGGAAACCATACATAGATTTTCAATGAAGGGGACAGAAAGCTCTCGGACTAAATCTAACGATAAAACATCTTAAACTGTGTTCCGAAGATGAACGGAGGTCTCCCGAGTTTAGAACGACATAAGGGTGAGTCATTAATTACATTATTTTCATTTTTGGGCGAACTATCCTTATTTAGTAGTCACGCTGTTCCCTTTGGGGGCGGAGGCGAAAACACAAGCTTATACAGTATGTAAATATACACAGACAATGACGCCCCCCGCTGCACGCTAGAATCTCTGGAAAAACAAGCCTATTTTAACCGCAAAATGTACGCTTTTAAATATACAAAAACTGTTATCTCAAACATGGAGAGGCTTCTTCGTGATCTCAACTAACAGATTCTCCAATAAAACGAAAATCACAAATTTTGAAAAAAAAACTTTGTTTCTCATTTTCTCGGAACTTGTGCTGCCGACTTGTGTCCCTGGTTTCCGTGACGGGTCACATATAACGTTATCTAAACTGAAGCTTGATTTACTACTACGAATGAATTATTATATCTTAAGAGTTTAAAATGACTTACCATTAGCTGCAAAGTCCTCCCTACAAATGTCTTGGAAAACTTTAGCTTCTGAGGAAAGGATGCAGCATCATTAATACTAACCCTTAAGAGTTCCTAGGGACATTTTGTGCCATTTTGATTTTGATCTTTAAACCATCTTGACTGTGATGATTGATATTGCCCAAACTTGCCAAAGGTTAATCATTTTTGATACATTTTCGAATTTTGGTTTCAGTTTTTTAAATTAGCTTAAAATGGCTAAGCTACGCAAAAACCGACTAATGTGTTCCTAAGGACAAAAAATGCCACTTTGAAAACCATTATAACTACCATTTTTGACGCCCCATTTATCGTAACATAGACTAATACATACCTTTATGTCAATATATCATTTTGAACTACTGGCCTTGAAGTTTTAATTTTTATACTTGTCCACCAGGTGGCGCTACTTTTTACCATTTCATGCATTCATCAAAATGTCTCAATTTTTGCTGTTTTCTGCGGACCGCATAGCTGCTGAAAAGATAAACCTTTAATGTTGAAAATTGGTGTGTGTGTAAAAAAAGTGTGTCTGAGTGGTAAGGGGGTGGGGTGATGTCGAGGTGGGGTCGGTGTTGAGTGGGGCAGGGGGGCATATTCAACATATCCAAATTCTTCTCTCTTTGAAGGGCACATTCTGTGTTATATGACAGGCCAGAACCGAAACAAAATCAATGTTCATTTTGTTTCTCGCTCATGTTGTTTATGCAAGTACACTGCTATAAGTATGAACAGTATAGCAGAAGTAGTGAAAATGGCAAGGCATTACAGCACACATAAGGCTCCAGAAATAATCATGCACTTCAAGAGCGAGGATGGCTCCTCATCTTCCTCCGAGGATTCTGAGGTCGACATGGAGGCCTCAGAGGTAGAAGTAGACCAGCTGGAGTCTAATTCATTAGAGGGATCTTCAGAAGACTTGTCACAAGGTGAGAGCAGAGAGGAGATGGATGAAGTGGCGGCAGGATGGATGTCAAATATTGAAAAATCTTCTGGTCTCCCACAAACATGAAAACGCTCCGCTACTTCCCAGCAGCCAGAGATTTGATCCCAGGGCTCACAAACTATGCCACTGCCCGAATCAGTGCCCTGACTTCAAGCTTTTCATGGATGCTGATGCATGAAATCCTGAAGCATATTGAGGCCATGACAAACCTACATGGGAGACAGTCACAGACTGGAAAGATCTTGAGACAGAGAAACTGCAGGCTAATGTGGGGCTGCTCATTCTGACCAGTGTTTACAGATAAAAAATGAATCGGTCCTTAGTCTCTGGAGTGAGAAATCAGGACAGGTCACTATCTGGGCTACGGTGTCCCACAAAAGGTTTCACGACATCAGCCGAACACTGTGGTTTGATTAATGTTAACATATTGGCATTTAAAGGGTTAAAGTTTCCACAAATTTAATTAATATTTGACATGTATGTTTCAGGAAGAAGTAGTGTTAAAAGATTTAATAGTTTTAAGTGGAAAAAATTATTGATGTATGATATTTTTAGAGCAGTTTTTGGGAAGGTGTCATTTTGGCCTTAGGATCATTTTGGCCTTAGGAAGTGTGAGTTTTGTATAAAATCTGACCCTGTTCAAAAAATAACAATGCATCAAAATCAATGTTGCTACCAATCTTTGACCCATCCTAAAGTCTAATAATAATTATAATCAAATGGTAGTTCAAATGTTTTTTGGGGGGGGGAATATTTAGATTTTTTGTTTTTTCTGTTAAAAAAAACATGGGCTAATGTAAACCAACAGGCATATAAAGGGTTAAAATTTCCACAAATTTTATTAGTAATTTATGGGCATGTTTCAGGCATAACTACTTATAAAATACTGCATCTTTTAAAATGAAAAAAAATATTGACGTATGATATTTTTAGAGCAGTTTTTGTGAAGGTGTCATTTTGTGGCCTTAGGAACATTTAAGGACGTTTTTTAAAGGAACTCTTGAGGGCTAAATACAGTTAGGTAAAAGCCTTACAACCTCTAAACAGTCAATAAATGGTTAACTTTCACGCTACATTTAAAAAACAGGGGCCGTATTCACAAAGAATTTTAAGGCTAAAAGTAGCTCCTCACTGGCGAATTTAGGAGCATCTCCTAAAAATAATGAGCGTGTCACTCCTAACTTTAAGACTCCTAATTTTTTTCACTAAGAGTAATTCACGGAGCATTTTAGACCTAAAAGTAGCACCTAAGTCTGGGACAGCTTAAAAGAAGTCGAGAGGACTCCTAACTCACTAAGACCTATTCACAAAGGATCGTAATGGATGCGCGACGCAGTGTGTTGGAGACACTCAATGATAAGGAGTTGCTACAAAGATACCGACTTAACCGTGAGGGAATAATGATTGTTGTGGATCTTGTGAGGGATGCAATAACAGCGCCAACTAATCGCAACAATCCAATCAGTGCTGAATTGAAATGTTTGATAACACTTCGCTACCTAGCAACGGGGAAAATGCAGTTGTGTAATGCCGACGATCTAGCAATATCCCAGCCATCGGTAAGCAGAGCCATCGACCAAACCATCAATGCACTCTGTAGACCCTGTATTATTCGTCAGTTCATACGTTTTCCTATAGACATTCGCCAACTACAAAGGATCAAAGCCAGCTTTATGGATATTGCGGGTGTGCCTGGAGTTGTCGGTGCTATAGATGGGACACATATTAAAATAATTGCACCCCGTCAGGATGAGGACGTGTTTGTAAACCGAAAAAAAACCCACTCCATCAATACCCAGATTGTGTTTGATGCAAACTTCACAATTCTCGATGTTGTTGCAAAGTGGCCTGGATCAACTCATGACTCGAGGATATTGATGGAGAGTGGTCTGAGGCAACTGTTTGAGAGACGTCATGTGCCAGCTGGATGTCACTTGGTGGGGGACAGTGGTTATCCCTGTAAGTCGTGGCTCCTTACACCTTACCTCCGTCCACAAGTGGGACCACAGTTAAATTACAATAGGTAAGTACACATGTTGGCTATATTATTTAGTTGCCAAAATTCAATGCATGACCACAATGTCAAAGCTTATTCCAAATTATAGTGGTGGCTGTTGGTGTTGTTGGTAAAATAAATAATGTTTACTGTTCCTTGGTGTATGTTTTAGAGCACACAAGAAGACACGCAGTGTGGTGGAAAGGGGGATTGGACAGCTAAAGCGACATTTCCACGTTTTACATAGTGAAATCCGCCTTAGTCCAGAGAAGACGTGTAAAGTGATCACTGTGTGTGCGCTTCTTCACAACCTGTGCCGGCAAAGGAACATACCACAGGCAGGAGATGAGTGTGATGAGTTTGATGATGATGATGACAAATTTTTGCTCAATTTCAGTGTGTTTATTCCCTTTGCATTTTTGCAATCTTCAGAGTGTAATATTCAGACTTTAATTGTATTAGCCTCTCTTTTGCATCAAGGACCCTTTTCTGCCTTTTTAACACACGCATTTCCATTTTCATCTTCTTTTCTTCCAGGGGTGATGGGCTTGCACCAGCAGCAGGCGTGAGGGGAGAGGCAGGTGATGGGATTGAGGAAGAGGATGCTAGAAGAGCAAGAGGTGCTGGAAGAGGAAGAGGTGCTAGAAGAGGAAGAGGTGCTAGAAGAGGAAGAGGTGCTGGAAGAGGAAGAGGTGCTGGAAGAGGTGCTGGAAGAGGAAGAGGTGCTGGAAGAGGAAGAGGTGCTGGAAGAGGAAGAGGTGCAGTAAGAGTCAGGGGTGGAAGATGCGCAGGAAGAGGATGATGACTTGCATCTGAAGGACCTGGGTTTTCATTTAGCCTGTAACATAAATTGTAGGCTGTTAAAAAATCTTATAATTTCTGAACACAGTTTTTTGTGTGGGTGTTTGGTTTGCACATAATGATATTGTATGTCTTTCATCATTAAAGATCACCAAAAATGTACAAGTATTGCAATCATTGCATAAACATAGCCTACCCCTTTATTTCCATTAGCAGCTGCATTGCCGGATCAGTTGTACCCTCAATGCCCGTTATGCTGATGTCTGACCCAATGACACTATACACCACCGATGCAATGTGGCTCAGTGGCTTAGGTGCTGGTCCTCCTCCTTAACACATACATGGATAGTTTCACCAACTCAAAAGCATAAATAACACTTAAAAGCACACTTTAATGTAAGCATATTGTTTATGACATTTGTTCATAATTCATTAAATTCATGATAAGCAGGAAGTTTTTAGAATTACATGAAACAATAATGATATTATATATTTAATATAATAGACCTACCTGTTGCCATGCTTGCCCGTTTAAAGGCTGCAATCTCAATCCTCGACTGCGATTGTAGCGAATACCAGCGCCTCTCGCAGTCGTCCGGAGTCCGCGACACAAGCGGGAATGCTGCATTGATCTGCAAACAAAAATCCTCTCCCATGTCTCACGCTTAGTTTGGCTTGATATCCCAGTGCCGAATTTCCCTTTAATTATATGTCTTTTTTCCAGCACCAACTGGGCCAGCAGCAGTAACTGATCCTGCGTCCAATTGGGCTTTCTTTTACGTTTTGGCGAGCTCATGATCCACCGTCATTCAACGACTACATTAGTCAACATTGCCTTGCTTTAAGTAGTCTATTTAGGCTAATAGGATGTCAATTAACCAAGCAAGTGTTAATGCAATGTCGCTTTTCATTATTAGGCAATTTGCGGTTTTACCTTGAATTCATTTAATTTCATTCACGACTTTTCTCTCTCTCTCTGCCTTTTTAGAATTACACTTCACTGGGGCCTGCACAAACATGACATTATATATGCATTTTGATAACTTTACTATTATTCTTTTATGTAGAACACAGACATATATCGATGTTGTATTTCCATGATTTGTGTTATGTTCCGCATGACAGCCCTGTCATTTAACAACCAATCACCGTGCTCATTGCGAGGAAGCTCGTGCATGAGAATTGACGTCATCCGTAGCAACGAAGACTCACTCTTAATTTAGGAGTAATCATTTTTCCTTACTAAAAGTAGGTCTGAAAGGCGTTGTGAATAACTTTTAAGAGAAAACTCCTAGCTAAAATCTTTTAGTGAGATTTAGGAGTACTCTTAGTGGTAAGATAAAATTCTTTGTGAATACGGCCCCAGATTTTCTGACGCTACCTTTTTTCATTAACATATACATACACACCAATACATATATTTAAAAAAACAATCGGGTGTACTAATTCGATATAACAGGCTAACAGTGCTATCTTTCAAACCTTTAACATTAGCTATAAGCTAAGCTAAGGTAACTTACACAGCAGCTTATCACTAATAGCGAGTTAGACACCGCGTTATTGACAACATTTCACATTCGAAATATGATAGTCTACTGATAAACTTCAGAATGGTCAAACGATAATCAAATATAATTAATTTTAAGATATTTTAACGTACCTTGGGACTCAATCCGTCCGCCTTGAACGATTGGTAAAAATCAAAATACGTGCGTCGTGACATCATCACACACACGTCAGATGCATTATTCAAACCTTAGAATTCACTTTTCTCTGAAATGCATTTACGAAAACTGTTTAAGTTAATTAATGTGTACAGCTAAAAGCTGTATGCAATTGACTCAAAAACTACAAAAAAACAAACACTCATATTCCCCTTACGAAAATGAATGTTTTTTTTTGTGGTAAAAGTTTAACCATGTTTTTTTTGGTGTATTGATTATTATTAGCAAAACCATGGTTATTTTGTGGTAAAACACAGTTAATTGGTTTATCCAATGCTTGACTGTTATAGTGAAGTTAAAGTGTACCTTATTATGTTAATAGTATATTACAAATGTATACATCTACAATATAAAATGTAACTGAACATGCTCTCTCGTAATTTTAAGCCCACATTATTTCTCCATAAAATAATATACATTTGTACACCCCATATACTTTCAAAATGTACTTAAAATATACTGTTTCTAAAGAATACTAAATAATGTATTTTAGAAATATACTGTCAGTGCATTATTATAATGATAACTTTAAGCATACCGATAAAGTATACCTAAAATACATTTTAAAATAAGTTTAAATTTAGTATACTTTAAAAATTGCACAAAACTTTAACTTTAAGTATATTTTTCTAAAGTATACTTTTAGAAAATATACTAAAGTATAATTATTTTGAAGTATGTTAAAAGTTTAATTGTAAAAAATACGCGCAAATATGTTGTAAGCATACTTTAAATATGTTTAAAGAAAGTACATTCCTTTGTAAGTATATTTGTAATGTACTATTGCAAAGTTAAATATACTTGAAATACAATAAAGTATATCACGCGAAAGAAAAGGTGACTGATGTGGAGAGTGAGTGCTGCAGATCATTTTACGTGTAGAAATGGCGAGTGCGAAGGAAGACTGAGTTGGAGGATGCGCATGCTTCGTATAAGTTTGGTGTGTGGAAACACTTTTTTATTTCATGTTACCTATGAAAATAAAAATTTCATGACTGTGAAAATAAAACAATAGATAGAACTGCAGTCTATGGGTTGAATGTGTTCGAACAGCCACACGCGACAGCCTTCTCTCCGCCCATTTATCTAATCTGAGGTACTGAACACAATTGTTTTACGTCTTTTCTGACTTCTGCCGGGAACATACGGTGAACAGCGCTATTTTTAGCCTTTCATTGATAAAACCAAAGCGGCTGATTTCCGTGTAGTTTCATTTTGCTAGCGTGTGAAAGTTGTGCGATCTTATTTCATAAACTGCCCCTTAAAATAATCAAGACAGAAGTGGACAAAAGAGACGGATTTAAATATTACAGGTGTAAACGTTATGTTTCTCTCTCGTCCACATATACTCTCTGCAGTATTTAAGCAGCCTCTCAGTGATAAATCTTAGAGCTACAATGCAAGTTATCTTTGTGTGCTAAAAAGGCACATAAGTTCAATCACATTCAATTTTTTTTGCCAAACAAATGAAAAGCATGTTGAAATCATCAATGTCTTCCCTCTTGCTGTATCAAAATCTCACCTGGCTTTCCTCAGAGATGGTCCCAATAATGTGCTTAAAGTCAAATTCAGTTTGTGCATGATTACATGATATAACTTTTTAATACTGTCTTTATACTAAATTATGGATAATTAATACATTAATAAGATAATACATTTCTGGAGCGTTAAAAAATTTAAAGAAAAAATAACAACAAGAACCGTACTGAACCGAGACCATAAAACCGTGATACGAACCGAACCGAGGGTTTTGTGAACCGTGCCACCCCTACTGCCTACGTGGATTTTAATAAATTTCTCTGCGTAAGATCCTCGTTAGTGTAGTGGACTGTATCTCCGCCTGTCACGCTCCCCGACGGGGAGATCTCCTTTTCATTTGACTTCTCAAACAACTTGCACAAGACACCTTTACGCATCAAAATCGGCTGAAGAAGTGTGCTGCTTTGCTCTCGTTCTCACGATGGGGTCAAGCAAAATGCAATGCGTTGGCCGGGAATCGAACCCTGCTTGGAAGGCAGCTGTGCTCACCACTATACCACCAACGCAGGCGGACGGGTGTTGCTCAACAGGACTTGTGAATGTCCTGAACCAACTGTTGTTTCAGAGCTGCACTGAATTGATCACGAATTCAGTCGATTTCCTTCCATGCCTCCTGCTGGTGTCTGTAAATTGATAACCACTGAATCCCAAGGGTACTCTTTTGAAGGGGAGCTTGGCCGGCGTGACACCTGTGTGAGAGAGAAGTCCTCGTTAGTAAAGTGGACAGTATCTCCGCCTGTCACACGGAAGACCGGGGTTTGATTCCCCGATGGGGGGGTTTGCTTTGACCCTGGACTGCCAATTGGCATGCAAGGGTTTTCGCACCTCTTGCCGTCCCTATGTTGGAGTCACAAGGCGCCCCTTTGTTTAAAGCCACTGAACACTAGCGATAGGAGAAAAAAAGCTTTTCGAAGCTTCCAATCAATTGAACCAATTACTTCGGAAATTGATTCAGTTTTTCTAAGTGCTCGAAACAGCACACTCGCTGGCGACACCTGCTGGTCAAAGTAGTGTTAAAGCAGATCTTTCCAAACATTTTACAATTTATTTTACAAAATAATAGCAAGATTTGTATTAAAACATGTTTAAAAAATATTTAACTTAATTAAGACATAATTAAAAGTGTATTGTGTGTTTTTCAGTTGTATTTAGGGCAAACAAATCATTACAACCACCTCCCCTTTTAATTTTGCAAATTTTTGTCATTAGATCTGTCTATAAAAAAAAAGTAAACAAAATGGTAGTGTTATTAGTCAAAAGGATGCATGTTTTATGAACTTCCGTAATAAAACTGACCCAAGTTCACCCAACCATATTAGACACTGGTCATTTGTGACCAACTCCCCCTAGTGGTGAACCATCAGATTTTCGCAACGTTTCGAAACAGTTATGACGTAATGAAGCCTCGTTTGCTAAAATCACATGACTCGGCCAGTTTGAAACACTTCCCGAGGCGATTGATTAGAAACAAAAGATTCGTAAAAGTTTCGAAGCCTCATGAAGCGGTGCTTCGAAAGCGGCCATCGTTACTGAACACCTCGCGACAAACAAAACCATAATGAAAGATTGTCTGCAATTGACCAAAGTTACACAGCTCTGTTGTGAGCAGAGCCCCCAAAAATACAAAAAACTCACAACGGTCCCCCTCCACGGAAATCTTTAGTAAAAGGCGAAAGATTTATGCGTAGTTGAAGGAAAACTTGAGTTATGCCCAACATCCCTCGACCCAGTGTGCTCCATGTGCCACACCATAATGTTCAAAAAGGGTAATTTCTGATTCAGGATCCATCCAGACCCTTCCACCTGGGAGGAGCAAAAGAGGTAGAAATACCTTCCTGCGCAAAATAAAGACACAGGCACAGGCTACTAACATGTCACAGTGTGATCTTTTGCTGAGAGCTCAGTGCACATTACACAGAGGATGCACCAGCACAGGTTATCTTCAATCTCCATCCCATTAGGTTTTCAAATTTCACATAAACAAAATAATAAAAGCCACCCCAAAAATAACAGAAGAGGAATTTTCTTCCAAGCCAGGGGAATCTTCACTAATTTCCATAGCCTCTCCATAGTATGAGTTCCATAAAACATGTTTCAAAAGTTGTTTGCTTGAAATAACTTGTAGAAAAAGATTGTTACCCATCTCTAGTAGCCTCTGTTTCAGTGCATTTCAGATTGTGCCGGTTTTGAGGTGGTCATTACATATTTATGAGCTGCTGCTCCTTTGATCACGCTTCACTACTAACGTCATGTGCCCGTGCGCATGCTCATTGGTATCGTGAGCAGTACAGACTATACTGTTTTATTTTTATACATTATGATTAACGGTTTATGCTGCCAACAGACAAATCAAGCAAAAAAGTATCACTAATAAGTACACTCCAGGAGAAGAAACTCATGACACACAATGATTCCAGAGTAAATTGTGATGTAACGTTAGCAGTCTCAACCATACACTAATTTTCCCTGGACAATGCTATATTGTCCAGGACATATTCCCGTTATAAAACATTTTCAAACGCATTATTTTCGCAAATGACAGAAATTTAGACCCGGCGGGGGATGTATACTGCTTGCGGACCGCGTGCTAATTGCTAGAAGCTAGCGGGAGGTCCGGACCGTAAAGTTATAGGAGACTCGGGGGGTACGTTAGCCTCGTCAGAAAAGCCGGGTCGGTAAGGTCCGGTCTCGGTTAGTTTGGCAAAACACTTAATTTGGCAAAGCATTATTACTTAGTTCATGTAGAATTGTAAAATAAAGCCATTAAATATTTTTTAAAACCTTTCGAAACCACGCTGCAAACTATCTAGCCTGCAAAAAAGTATCTATATAGCCTACGGTCCACATTACAAACGATATTAATCACATTACTATACATTTAAAAGGTGTAATTTACGGGATTATCATCAATGTATGGTCTCTGTTTTGAGATACAGATGCTCTAGCATCATAAATGTAGTAGTTTGTGACTGAAGATGACAACATGCAAAATATAACGTGACTTCTTACCTTTTGTTTTGATATAACGATCGCGAATCGAATCAAGTCTGTTTCAGTGTGTGAATAATCCATGAAAGTCCCAAAAAAATCCAATGACCATTTTTGTCCACAAATGCGTATAATCCGTGAAATATAGATACATAGTCTGTTGTTTACATCAGCTTTTGCATGAACGTCTTATCGCCTACAATCTGAGGACTATTTGCGTCGTAACACACTGTATATAAGATTACTCCGGGTTCCAGTAAACACGCGTTAAAACTTTGTTTTTAAAAGTAGGGAGTATAATCCATAATATCCAAATAGCGCTGTTATTTCCGTGAGACATGATAACAGCATAGAGGGTATCAGCGAAATGACTGCTCTGCCTCTGTGCTCTCTAGCTCCCTGGTGGGTGGAGACCTGCAAGTGGGGTGGTGGCTGGGAAAATTCAAACGGAATGTGACGAAACGGCTAGCTACGTCACAACGGCGCTTAGTTTGAACTCGTGCAATCTGAGACTCAAGGCAGAGGACATTCAGAAACGTGTATCTCACTCAAAGCAGCATGGATGGATTTTTTTCCAAGTTTGTATGCGTGTGGAAGCATCAGAGACACAAATGAACACCCCAAAACCCAGAAAAAGTTTTTCATAATATGGGCACTTTAATTTATTTCAGGTAAATAGTAAAAAAGCAAGGGGATTGGTTGAGTGTCAGAATGGGGAAGGGTTGTCCTTATAAAGGACCAATCTAGGGGTTTACTGATTTTGGGGTAAGGATGGTAGTTGGTTGGGGCAGTTTAAAGGGAATGTTTTTTTTAAAAAAGAAGCTAAAGAAACTTTTTAAAATATAAACAAACACACAAAAAAAAACTGGGGGAATAAACAGGAAGGCTGTCCTCACAAATGGGTAGTGTGTTATAGGCTGCGTTCTGGACTCAATTCGACTCGACCACTCACCAGATCCTCGTTAGTATAGTGGACAGTATCTCCGCCTGTCACGCCGATGCCGGCCGTGGATACCTGTAGAACGGTGACTAGCCAATCAGAAGCGAGGAGAAATTTGAGGGCGTGTCGGTTCGAATCCCAGTTAAGGTGAAAATGAAGACGTTATTTATACATTTTGACACATTTACTCGTTCATATATTTAATGTTTATAAATCAGTTATCACTTTACTTTGGTTTTTTAGTATGAAACTTGTTTCTGAATACTTTTTACTGATGCAATGTGTTAAAGAACTTTATAGTGTTTATAGTGTATAAATAACTAGTTTTCAGGATATTTTTAGATAAAAAACTTTTTAATAAAAATTACCATTTAAGTAATACAATTAAATGCATGCCTATTTAATTTCAAAGAAAATCATTCTACCACGACAATATGAACATGTTAAGTGCACAAAAATGTGAACAAAGGCAATTAGATTGAATGAACACATACTGAAAATATCTCAAGTGTAGTGCAAGGCTTTGATGCATTGTTGTTTCTATAGAACACAAATTGTAGTTGTTTGTTGTACTATACAAGATGACCAAAATAAATAATCAATCTTTGAAATTAAGTGACAGTTTAAAAACATCTACTGAACAAAGAACTATGGAAGAATAAAAAAGAAACAGGCTGAATAAGGCTACACAGTACTTTTTCAGTTAAACAAAGATTCAATTCAATTCAATTCAATTTTATTTATATAGCGCTTTTCACAATTTGGTAATTGTATCAAAGCAGCTTTACATAATAGATGCAGTGAAAAGCACAGAAAATCCACATATAGCACAACATAATACACGATAGCACAAACAGCTACATTTGCTGCGGCTATGAATCAACATTATAAGCGAACGTATTACTAATGTAACGTATAGAGGTTAAGCCCGGGTTGAAAAACCCCCTAGGAGAAAAAAAACCCGGATTTTTAGCCGGGGAAGTAAAAAAAAGTCCTAGGAGGGAAAAACCCTTGGGAGATATTAGGGGTGGGCGATAAACTGGTATGATAGTAATTACCGGTATTGTGTCATGCCATGATATGGATTTTGCAAAACCGTTGATACCGGCTTTACATATTTTAAATTCTATTTTTGCACTTATATCATGGTTCCCGCGGGGTGTTAAAATAAATAACCTTCAGAAAGTTATATCTAAGGACTTAAAACGCCCAGATCTTCATCCTAGCTCTTAAATGTAACTTTCTGAATGTTATTTTTTTAAGACCCCGCGGGAGTTTACCCAAGTCTTAAAAGTCATACAGTACCTCCATTCCGGAGATGCGCTGTCCACAAAAACACAAACGAAAAGCTCCGATCGCACTTCAATCCATTTTTAATCATCATTTTTTTAAGAGGATGCACATCATACTGCATGCAAATCCTGTCAAAGGCTATATTTCAGGTGTTGTGAGCTGTATACAGCGAGTTTGGCGAGAAACAAGCCCGTGGCTTACCTAAGCATTACCAGGTTCTGAAACATAAGAGGACCCAGAAGCGAACAAAATCAACACTGCTTTATTGAAAATCAACTTAAACAGTCTGGCTGTCGAGTCCCAAGACACCAACAGCGCGTCAAGATGCTTTTTTTTTACCTCAAGGCGTTTAACGGTGTTACTCCCTTTTCACTCAGATCTGCTCTCTACTGCACCCTGTCCAGATAACAGCAGCGAATTGAGGACGGAAAGCAAGAAATTACCGTAATAAACCATAATTTGCCAAAAAGTGCAATTTATTTTCTTTTAGGAACCATTCCTTTTTTGATAGCGCAAATGGTTGAGGAGTTACGGTTTAATGAATAGCGCTTTTAGAGTCCTTTAGCGAATAACGTAAGCAACATACCAAACACATTAAAAACAGCCTTTAATGGTAAATTTCGTTTTCTTAATGCAGATTTATTAATTAGAGAGGCTATTAAATAAATACATAGTGCATATTTACGCATAAAAACGTATGAGTAAAGTGTTTTTGGCACTGTGAATCTGCTGGTTAATTAAATTAAATGCAAAAAATACATTTATTAATATAACTAACTTGTATTAATAAACTGCATTTATTAATGCGTTCAGGGATTAATAATAATTTAAAGTGAGATGGCATCTCCCATCAGATGTTCATATTAACAACAAAAAGAAAATCTTGTTCTTTGTATATTTATAAATCAAACAGACACAAGATATACACAGCACACAGCTTTAAAGTTGTTGGATGTAGCGTAAAACATTTTAATAAGGCACATAGCCTACCAGCAAATGACCATACTAATTTCCATACATTCATACTTCCCATATTAGTGACAATATGCATAAGAAGATGAGTCCACCCATCCACACAATGGCACTTTTAAAGGAAAAATGGGAAAATATAAAAAATCATGTTTATGTCCAATCCCTCACTTATTAGTAACATAAGGTTAAAAATACAAATTTTGCCAGTAATTTAACTACTACAGTGTGACTCCAAAATGTGTTATCTCATATGGCAACATACCGTAATACCGTTATACCGGCTGAAGAGTGAAAAATACCTTGATATGATTTTTTGCTCATACCGCCCACCCCTAGGAGATATATATATATATATATATATATACATTGAAACGGATAAGGAGATTAAGCGGAGATTAAGCAGGTTCTGCCGGTGGTCATTGGTCAGGCATCGGCTGGACATCACGTTGAAGAACAGCCAGTAGATCAGAGGTGTGCCGACTTTCACATTTACCGGAACTGGATCTGTTTGTCTCATTGTCCTCGGGATCGAGGACGAGACAGGGAGAGAGAAACAAAACAGGGAGAGAGAAACAAACTTGTGCGTGTATGTGTCAATTTGTTTGTGCGCATCAGTTTGTCTCTGTGTGGGTGTAGGCTATATGTCAATTTGTTTGTGTGCATCAGTTTGTCTCTGTGTGCTTGTATGTGTCAGTTTGTTTGTGTGTATCAGTTTGTCTCTGTGTGCGTGTATGTCAGTTTGTTTGTGTGCATCAGTTTGTCTCTGTATGCATGTATGTGTCAGTTTGTCTCGGTGTGCATGTATGTGTCCGTTTGTCTCTGTGTGCGTGTATGTGTCAGTTTGTCTCTGTGTGCGTGTATGTGTCTGTTTGTCTCTGTGTGCGTGCATGTGTCCGATGTGTGTCAGTTTGTCTCTGTGTGCGTGTATGTGTCAGTTGTCTCTGTGTGCGTGTATGTGTCAGTTGTCTCGATGTGTCAGTTTGTCTCTGTGTGCGTGTATGTGTCAGTTTGTCTCTGTGTGTGAGTTTGTCTCTGTGTGTAAGTTTGTCTCTGTGTGTGTCTCAATTTGTTTGTGTGCGTCAGTTTGTCTCTATGTGCATGTGTGTCAGTTTGTCTCTGTGTGCGTGTGTGTCAGTTTGTCTGTGTGTGTGTGTGTGTATCAGTTTCTCTCTCTCTGTAGCCATGTTTCCATCCACATGTTTTTATCCGAATTAAGTGATATCGAATGAAAAATGCGTTATGGAAACAGTAAAATTCGATTGAATTTCATGAATATCGACTCAAAAGAAATACGTTCGATCTCATCGGATTTTATCTTGATCGACATATGGCTTATCCGATAAACGCTGATGGAAACGTTATTTGCCGAATAAATAATAATTTGCGATTAAGGTTTAGGTTTATGGTTGCAAAGAAGAAAAAGCATTAGGTCATTTCCGCTCTGGTGGCACACATGGCGTGTGGCACACGAGACGAGGTTAATTTTAAATTTAATTTACCAGAGAAAATAACGGCTTAGAGCTGAAGATCTTTGCCCGAACCCCACAGGTTCGGTCGGATTCGGGCTTGATTTCTAACATTTTACACATGCTCGTGCTCCGCCTTTGCATGGTAAATGAGCGGTCAAGTTCAATGCTGCTGAATGCCCTATCAGTAAGCGCAGGACCACGCTGAAGCCATTTACAGTGGATTTAATAATTTCCTCAACAAAAATGTAGCCTAATCTTGGTGAGTAAAGGTTTTTTAATGTATAACTAAATATGACTTAGTCTTAAATACATAATTTAGACAGAGGATATAGACTAATGTTGGCATTAATGTAAAGAAAGTGCCGAAGCAAATACCACGGAACCTTTATCTTAATTTCGTTATTCCCAAATAACCATCTTATTCAGAATGTATTATCTTAATTCGTTAAGAAATAATTGTTTTTATTGGCATGTTGACCTATAATGTATTGCATATGCCTATTTAGAACGAGATGTTACAATGTTACAGATGACTTTTTTTTCTTTGTTTCAACTTCCAAGTGACGTGTAGCCCAGTAAGTCATTAATAAATAATGTTTAAACCTGTGTAAATTACTAATTCTTGATAAAAGCTGTTTGTGTGCGCAAATTTAAATTATGTATGGCTGTAAACGGGTTCGGGCTTTTAAAAAGCTGTCAATCTAAATGTACTTTCGGGTTCGGGCTGCATTCTGTCGGGCTCCGGTCATTTCAGGCCCGATTACAGCTATATTTTAGATAGCAAAAATCTAAGAAATGCCATAATTTATCAGGAACTGGCGAAGGAAATGTCCAACAATGGTTATGACAAGACGTGGGACGTCCTCCGGAGTAAATGATGCGCTCAAACAGCGATACGTGTTTCAAAAAAGAGAGTTGTCTCGCAAGGGTGCCGGAGGGAAAATAAAAGCAAATTCGACCTTGATGAGATGGATCCTCGGTCAAAGAACCCTCGTAGCTTCATTGGCTTCCAATATTAACAACTCTAAAGATATTTTTTCGTTCTCATTTACGTTAAGAATTGATCCGGACTATCATTTCACGTTAATGCCTCCGTTGTCGTTGGGCATTTACATGCATCTGCATCATCATAGCAAGCAATTAACGTCATTTTCTTATTATTATAGCTTGATATGTCGTTATCAGCTCAGCTGGCACATAAGCACTTATAACTTGTGAAATGGAGCAAATGTGTCTAGCAAAACTTTGTTCGAAAATGTTTGCTTGAATATAGTGCGATTCAGTGCGAAAATGAATGGAAACACCTTCAAATGTCTCAAATCAATTCGATATACCAATTTGATCGCAAACCAGCATGTGACGTCATTACGCACAGGTTTTTATTCGCTTTAAAGCCGTTGGATGGAAACACACTTTCACCAGCTTTATTCGCATAAGTTTTTTTTACCGAACTTTAGATAATTCGATTGACAAGTGGATGGAAACTTAGCTTGTGTGTGTCAGTTTGTTTCTGTGTGTAAGTTTGTCTCTGTGTGTGTCTCAATTTGTTTGTGTGCGTCAGTGTGTCTCTATGTGCATGTGTGTCATTTGTCTCTGTGTGCGTGTATGTCAGTTTGTCTCTCTGTGTGTGTGTATCAGTTTCTCTCTCTCTCTGTGTGTATATTAGAAATAACTACTTATAGATTAAACAAAAACAAGATTAATTTAATATAAAGTTGTGGAGAATACAGAAAAATCAAGAACAAATATTTTAAATTGAATAATTATGTACAGAGTTTAACAGTAACAGTCCTTACCATATAGTTTTTACAAATCTGAGATAAAATAATGCAAATCACACTAAAATACAATACAATACTTTTGATATTTTAATGAACAAATGGAAAGTGCAACAATATGTGCATACACATAACCTTGTACAAGGAATGTCTTTGGCAAAAAAAACATGCCCATACCTCAATAGCAGGGTGTCATTTTTTCTTTTCCTCAATCCACCTCTGCTTCTCAGCCTCATAGAATGGAGACTGCTGAAAGTCTCTCCATGCCATTTCTGCACTCATTCCCTGAGCCTTATGAAGAGAAAACACTTGAGAAGGACAGTAAATGTATTTGCCTGCCACTCCAGGGAAACTAGTGTGAACATGAGGACTGTTGGGTCCTTGTTTCAGTTGAAGGTGGCAGAATCTGCATAGACGACCAGTAGGATGCTCCACTACTGACTTCCTCTTGCTTCTCTCCTCAATCACCCTCTTCATTTCTGCCCCTCTCTGCTTAGAGGCCTCCAGTTCACGCTGAAAAAAGGAGTCTCTGCAAAGTCCTCAAAAGGCATTCTGAGGTTGGTCAGGCCCTCTGCTGAATATGAGTCAAATACTTTTTTTGGAGCAGTAAAAGTATTTAACATCACCACCTTGATAAAATAAATGTATTGAGGTGCCATCACCCATGTATCGAGACTTAGGCTGACCACAGGCTAAGCAGCATCTAGTCTGCTTTTTTGTGCTGTATGCTGTTGTTGCTGCGGCTGAACTGCCTGCTGCTTCTCTGCAATGTTTTTTACCATCTTCTCAAGTGCAGCCTGGTCCAGAGAGACAGCCTCAGGAACACTCTTTGCATGTGGATTGACTGGGACAGAAGGCAGTACTGTCACTGGGACACTGATGGTTTCACTGCCAGAGTGAAGACGCTGCTATAACTGCTGAGTCTCCAACAGCTTTTCTGGGCTGGTGTTGAGCGAAGCATTAGTGTTCTTTTTTTAGCAAGATGTTTTATGTACCTGCTTATATGCTGCTTTGTGGTTGAGTGCAGAAGGCTGTTGGGGTCAGTGCAGGAACTCAGTACCATAGCAGCATATTCAGCATCCACCTTTGTAAAGAAGGCCCTTGCTCCCGTGAGCATGTGCTTGGCAGTTCTAAAAGAGATTCACAAAATTATAAAATTAAGTATTTGTGTTCTGTGTGCTTAGATGAGGCGGACATATTACACACATTGATGCCTGTATGAATAATATAATTACCTGCATCTAAAAGAAACTCCTCAGATGTTTGTTCCTTCACTGTCACAGCACTCTGAGTGGAAAACCCATGAAACACGACAGTCTGTGGGGTGTCCTCTGGTTCTCCAGCAAGAGGGGTCTGGGCAGAAGAAGAATCCTCTAAGCATTCCTGAAATTGAGCAAAATGAGTGTAATATGCAAGCAAGTTTTTTTTAATCAAAAGTCTGTTATCAAAAATGTTTAAAGGCTTACTTGAGATGGAAATGAGAGCTCAAAGCCAGAGGAAGACTCTTCTTGCATCTCCACATCTCCTTGGTCTGTCTTCCTGCTTTTGTGTTTGTCAAAATCAAGAGGCACAGGTCGACATCCTGGCTCCACATATTGTAGGCCAAACCACTCTCCTGTGTCACTGCTGGAGATGTGCAAGGCTGGATATTTGGGCTGTCCTGTCACTCTTATAGATGCCCTGTTTAACTTAATCATCAAAACAGGGTTAAACACTCCAGGTAAGACAATCCCAGGCTGCTTCAGGTCCACCAGTCATACCCTGTGCCTGGAACAGCTCATCGAGGGTTTAAAAAGGAAGATGTTGTTGGGATCCTTTGCCAGATAGAAATGGTGAAGTACTTCTTCCACTCTTTGGACCAGCTCTCTTGGATGTGGCACTTTTGTTCTGCAGTGCCCTCTGATGTGCTGTTTGGTGGGATTACCAGGCTCAATACCACAGAATCTTTATGCGATCTTCAGTTTCTTTAGGTTACTCTGATCTACTACAGAGAAGGCAGAGGAGAGGAATTGGCAAAAGGAGCTATACAGAGGATGATGCTCTGAAACACACTCCCTTCTAAAGCGCCGCATACAGTGAAAGAAGTCCAGTTTAACCACCATGTCCTCATTGTACTTCTGGCAAACGCCATGCAAATTCTTGAGGTTCCCTGATGTAACCTCTGTCACAATAGCTTCAGTGGTCCTCCAAGCTTCCCACTGCTGGTGCTCATACGGTCCTGGGTCCATCACTCTAAAAGCGGAACAGCAGTCCCTAAATACATAAAAGGAAAAGAAATATTAATTTTAATGTATGCATTATCTTTGTTTACAATACTTGATGAGATGTGATAATTCTTACCTGTCCACCACTGGTACTTGACCTTGGGTATACCAGCAGCACTGTAGCAATTGGCCAGCCCACAGTACATTGACCCTAAGGACTGCTCACTCTCAGACTGCAGCATCACCCAGGACAGGATCATCCAGTTTTCGTTCATCACAGCATAGGATGACATTGTGCCTGATGAGAGAGTTACTTTTCTAGCAACTTTCTGTGTGTGATCTGATCTGAACACCTGTCCAAAAGTGCCTTGCAGGAGCTGAGTGAGAGCTTCCTCTTGTCGCTGATATTCCTGAAGCAAGCACTCCACCAGATAATGTGCAGACACAGGCACCTCATGCCACCCATCAGTGTCTTCGTAACCCCCAATCGGTGCAAGTGTGTCATCCTTCCTCAATGCCCCAGTGATGGTTTTCTGACCATACTGCCCTGCTTCAGCATCCCTGACGTTCTGTACACTAAGAAGGTAAGCAAGGTGGGCTCTTTCATATTTTAGGTGAAATGCCTCAGACAGCTGGTTGGCCATGTCATTAGAAGATTTTCCAGAGCGCCTCAGTTCATCCATCACCGTTTTACAGATTGCCTTTTTATGGGTGAGGAAGGCTGGCAAGATGTTTCTGAATCGCTGAGGTAGCATATCTATCCACTGAGGTTTATCAGCGAACCAGTATTTTTTGCATGCCTTACAGCACAGACGTGCAAAGATGTAATATTGCCCACTAGTGCCAAGGATCACTTTAGGTCTTCCCATACCAGAGGACACAACATGAGGATTTGGACAGCTGTAGAGACAGGGCAGGATGTAGTTGTTTCTAAGTCTTTCCATTAAACTGTGCTCTGGTTTCCAAATGAAAAAGGGATGAAGCTGAAAGTATGTTGGTGACGGAAGGCCCATGTTTGTCTCTATAAGCTCAGGCTGAGGTGGATAACGCCACAAGGAGACCATATTCATGAGGTGTATTACTGGTTGTGATCCTGGCCAGAGCCCCATGGACTCCATCTCTGTTTTCATCCAAATTCTTTGATGAAGAGAGCAGTTCCAGCGGCTAATATCTTGAAGTAGCTGGTAACAGGGGCTACTGTATTTGCAGACGGCATTGATGCAGGAGCTGTAGGTGCTGATTGTGCAGGAGGTAGTACAGAGCCATCAGTCTGTGAAGAAGACCCACACACAGGAGCAGGTGGACTGGGAGAACTAGAGATTGCATGTGATGTCGGTGAAGCCTGTGGCAGAACTGCACAGAACACAAAGCAAACACAAAGCAAAGGAAATTATTATGTATAGTAATACACTGACGGTGTCAGTAAATGTTAATGTTTTTGTCTCAACAAGGCTGTATTTATTTGATCAAAAATACAGTAAAAACTGTAGTATTGTGAAATATTATTACAATTTAAAATAACTATTTTCTATTTTAATATGTTTTAAAGTGTTTTTCATTTCTGTGATCAAAGCTGAATTTATCACCATTCCTCCAGTCTTCAGTGTCACACGATCATTCAAAAATCATAATAATATGATGATTTGATGATCAAGAAACATTTCTTCTTATCAATGTTAAAATCAGTTGTGCTGCTTCATATTTTTGTGCAAATGGTGAGATACATTTTTTTTTCATAGGATTCTTTGATGAATAGAATGTCAGAAGATCCTTTGTAACATTACAAATGTACAAATGTGTAATATGCATGAAAGCTCAAATAAAAACAACAAACCGTTCTCAAACTGATACATGTGGCTGCTAAAGGTGTTGCTAAGGACACAGTGATATATAGAACTGTTGGGTGAAGCGGTCATAACCGTGTTTTATCGTGAATAATGCTCACCTATTAACCAATCAGAATCAAGGATTGGAACTAACTGTTTTATAATATACATAACATATTGAATGCACATGTGTGTTTAGCTGTCTTTACTTTTTTTTTCAAGTAGCCGGGAACAGGGGTTTTGGTCCGTGCAGATGGCATTGGTGCAGGTTTTGATTGTGCTGCTGAAGCTGGTACAGAGCCTTCACCATGTGAAGAATGCCTACACACAGGAGCTGAGGATTTGTATTTGAGTGTCTTGACTACATTGAATGAATATAAACATTATTTATTCTATTTATTCTAGTAATGCAAATAATAATTATAATGCACTATAATTAGTGTAAAATACTGTTCAAATGTCTGTAAATAAACAATCCACTTTTAACAACAAATAAAACCACTTTAAATAGCATGCATACAATTCATGAAGTGCACTCACCCTTACGGCTGGTATGTTCAAACCTTAACAGTAGTTAGAACAAAAGAACATGCTTTTTTAGAACAGG
The DNA here is from genome assembly GCF_027580225.2 of Misgurnus anguillicaudatus. Classification (NCBI taxonomy): domain Eukaryota; kingdom Metazoa; phylum Chordata; class Actinopteri; order Cypriniformes; family Cobitidae; genus Misgurnus; species Misgurnus anguillicaudatus. The sequence continues at coordinate 4,578,063 of NC_073346.2, read as the reverse complement.
CAAGAACACTGCCAAAATAACAAATGAGAAATTTCAGAAATGGAGGACAAGTCTGTAACAGAATAAGCCTCCAAAACTGATGTGGAAAGTAACCTGTTGTAGATAAGACTGTGGATCCCGTTGCTGCAGATGATGCTAAAATGAAGCATCATAATTTAAATAGTTTCACTCCAGTATTTGACATTAATATGTATAACACACATGACATGACATGATTCTTCATTTACTTACTCAGCTGTGTGAGATATTTTGTTGGAGAATGACTCAGCATCATATTCTCCAGTTCTTTATCCTCCTCCATTACTATAAAATAAAACAATTGCATCAGTAGGCTTTAAGAATCAATACAAGCATGACTTTTATTAACCCACCAGGCTGATCAGAGGCAGAAGTACAAGGAGCAGGTGGTCTTGCAGTGGAAGCTGATGGTGAGGGCAACGGAGGAGTGTTTTTGGGAAGCTGTTTTTGGTGCCGTTTCAAAAGATACTGCTGTTGTACATTTTGCTGCCTGGAACACACTTCTGCCTCATTATAAAAAAAGCATATCCATCTGCCTTGGTATCCCAAATTTTCCTCCAAGTGTCTTTTGCTCTTGATCCAAATCCAACAGTATTGCTGTCCTCTATCAAAACTGGCACTGGATCTGGCCTTTGAGACAGATACTGTTTAAGATCCTCAATTTCCTTAAAGCTTCTAGAGTATTCAAGAAAGGAAACAAGGCTATCCTTGCAAAGAGCCTCTGGGTTGAACTGCCCAGCCTGTTCTTCTTCTTCAACCTTATCGGACAGGTATAAAGCATAGCCGACATCATTCTCTAATAACCACCTGAAAGACTTGCCCTTGAACTTGCCGAACTGAAGAATATATTCTCCCAACACCTCTTGTTTGTCAGAGACATCCCCTCCTCTATATAACAAAACAGAACGGGCAGTCATCTTGACCAGATCTTCTCTTTGAGGTGTAGACTTGTCCTGCAGTGAAGGGTTGTCTTTAATTCTTTTTGCTTCTTCTGATGGGTGCTGCCGTAAATGGCCTGAAAGACCTTTCCTGAAGGACACTTTGACTCTCCCAGGATAAAAGACAGTTTTCTTCATGCTGATGACCTGAAATCATGACCACATTAAAATACTTAAATAAAAATAACACAATTAGTATATAGTTTTTCACAATAAATAAATAAAATTCTTACTAAACTTTTTTTATTTCTTTTTTTTACATACTTCTATTCAGCAACGATACATAAAATTTATCTAAAGTAACAGACATAAGAGATTTAAGTCCTACTTTATATTAGGTGGCCTTAACTACTGTGTACTTACATTGAAATTCATAATTTGTGAAATTAATAATTACGTTTAAAATTACACTGTTGACACCCTGACCCACCCTTAAACCTCACCATACCACTAAACCTGTCCCTAATCTTCTCCACCTTAATAGCAGAAAAAAATGTTTTGCAATACAATATGAACACAATAAGGACATTGCACTTATTTTTTTTATGTTAAGTACATAGTAGTAAAGGCCACCTAATATAAAGTGGGACTGAGGTTTATAAGGCAAGACGTCATTCAAAGTACTTTACATAGAAATGAGAAAACAATATATAAAAGAGAAAAAAAGAAAATGTAAAAATAATAGACAATAAAATCACAATAAAAACAAAGATACATGAGAATTAAAAACAACAATTAAAGAAAATAAATGTGATTTTAATAAAAACAGTTTAAAATGTTAAAAAGAATAAAACAGATGTAAAAGTGACTTGAGTTAAAAGTGCAGTCAGTGTGAAGCAGCACAGTGCTCATTCAGTAAATGCAGAGTTAAACAGATGTGTTTTTAATCTAGATTTAAAAGTGTTTACTGTTGAAGCACATCTGATCTTATGGTAGAGAAATTTTGAGTGTTTTATCTTAAGCTTAGTATAAATGTTTTATATAAAGTATAGTTTTAATGTGTTTTATGGTTGAGGTCTAAATGAATTAAGTTGTCTCCCTGTTGCTTGCCATGACAGTGTTTTTCCACAGCTAGGCCCGGATGGGGGACGTGTGACTTTGGTGAAAACAGCAAGATAGCCTTATGACGCATTAGAAAACAAAGGCATTGTGTTTTACCAGCAATGGCTGTCTTTTTGTGTAGCAACTTAAAGGTTGCAAAGATACAGGCACAGTTCAAACAGATTGTTCGAATGGGAGGGCTACTAAAACTGGGGCACTATTTAAATCACTGAGAATCTCAGAACGGGGTCATTGTCATAGTCATTGTCATCATCATTTTACCAATGCAGGTGTATACACCCTATGACCAGTATTGTGTTTCAAGCTGTCTAACACAATTCTTTAATAAAATACTTTGAAGAGAATTTTACATCTCAACCGTCTCTGATTCTCCTGAAAAAATCCACGACAATCTCATCTGGAAGCTGATTCCAGCTAGAGGTGGCATAATAACTAAATGCTGATGCACCTTGTTTTGAGTTAACCCTTGGTATTTCTAACTGACCAGATCCTAATGATCTGACTCTGAGTAATCTTTTAGGTTTATATTCAGTTAGCATATCTGTCATGTATTTGGGTCCTAAGCCATGAAGTGATTTATAAACGAGTAACAATACTTTAAAATCTATTCTAAATGTATCAGGAAGCCAGTGTAAGGACCTGAGGACTGGAGTAATGTGCTCAGATTTTTTGGTTCTGGTCAGAATTCTGGCAGCAGTGTTTTGTATTAGCTGCAGCTGTCTAATGGTCTTTTTGGGGATCCCAGTAAGAAGTCCATTGCAGTAATCCACCCTGCTGGTGATGAAAGCATAAACAAGTTTTTCTAAGTCCTGTCTTGAGACAAAACAGCTAATTCTGGCAAAATTTCTGAGATGGTAGTAAGCTGATTTGCTTATCGCTTTCACGTGACTACTGAAATTAAGGTCAGACTCTAAAATTACACCAAAATTTCTGACTTTATTTTGTGTCTTTAGACCCCTATAGTCAAGGTTTGTGTTAACCTTGAGAGTTTCATCTTTATTTCCAAATACAATGACTTTAGTTTTGTCTTTGTTTAACTGGAGGAAGTTTTGACGCATCCAACAGTTAATTTCATCAATGCATTTACATAGAGAGTCAATGGGGCTGTAGTCATTGGGTGACAGGGCTAAGTATATCTGGGTGTCATCTGCATAGCTGTGGTAAGCAATTTGGTTCTTTTTCATTATTTGAATGATGGGAGCATATACAAACAGAAGCGGTGCAAGAATTGAACCCTGCGGGACTCCACATGTCATGGGTGTCCACTCAGATTTATGGTTACCTATGTTCACATAGTAACCTCTTCCTTGTAGGTATAATTTAAACCATTTGAGGACCATCCCAGACAGCCCTACCCAGTTTTCCAGTCTATGTAAGAGTATGGTGTGATCTACTGTGTCAAAGGCAGCACTAAGACCTAGTAGCACCAGCACTGATATTTTACCTGAATCAGAGTTTAAGCGAATATCATTTATTATCTTTATGAGCACTGTCTCTGTGTTGTGATGCTGACGGAAACCAGATTGAAAATTGTCCAGATAGCCATTTGAGTTTAAGAATTTGTTCAGCTGATTGAAAACAACCTTTTCAATGATCTTGCCTATAAACGGAAGATTTGAGATTGGTCTGTAGTTGGTAAGTAAGGTTTTGTCTAGGTTACTCTTTTTTAGGAGAGGCTTAACAACTGCTGTTTTTAATGACTCTGGAAAAGTACCTGTGATCAGAGAGGTATTTACTCTTATTTTTAAAAGGTCAGTTTCTAAGCAGTTAAGTACCTTTTTGAGAAAAGATGTGGGGAGCGTGTCAAGGCTGCAAGTTGATGCTTTAATATGTTGTACTGTTTCTTCCAAGGTTTTTATATCAATTTTGTCAAATTCTGAGAAAATGACTAATTTCTGAGGTTGTTGCAATGATATCTGACTGACCACGGTACAATATGAGGCCGTATTGATCGTCATTCTGATATTACTGATCTTCTCAGAGAAAAAGGTTGCAAACTCATTGCATTTGTTGTCAGAGAGCATTTCACTAGGAACTTGATTTGGGGGGTTTGTTAGTCTCTCTACAGTAGCAAAAAGAGTGCGAATGTGGTTTATGTTGTTATTTATAATGTTTGAAAAGAAGGTCTGTCTAGCTGTGCCTAGTTCTACATTGAAAGCACGAAGACTGTCCTTATAGATTCTATAATGTACTTCAAGTTTTGTTTTCCGCCACATACGTTCAGCTTTTCTGCATGTTCTTTTCATGTGCTGTACTGCTGTTGTGTTTCTCCAGGGTGCTTTACGTGTGCTAGTGATCACCCTGACCTTTACTGGAGCTATATCATCAATGGCATCTTTATTGTTAAAGTTTTCAAGGAGAACATCAACAGAGTCTGCCGATATGTTTGGCAACATTGATATAGCATTCATAAATACCTCACTGGTGTTCTCATTTATGACCTTTTTTTAACATAGACAGATCTAGCATCAGTGGCAGGACAGATCAATAAATCAAAATAAACACAGAAATGGTCAGATAGCGCTTCATCCTTGATTACAGTGGATGAAATGTTTAGACCCTTGCTAATGAGCAGATCAAGAGTGTGTCCCCTATTGCTGGGTCAGATCAAAAGTGTTTAAAACATTTAACAGTTAAAATTGCAGTATTGTTTTCTGCATTGTCTATATGAATATTAAAATCTCCAGCAATAACAAAATAATCAAATTCAGAGGAAATTGTTGATAAAAGTTCTGTGAATTCATCAACAAATGCTGAGGTGTATTTGGGAGGTCTATAAACAATTGTAAACAGAATGAGTGGTGCACCTTTTAGAGCAATACACAAATATTCAAAAGACTGGTAATCACCAAGTAACACTTGCTTGCATTGAAAGGCATCTTTGAATAAAGCAGCTATTCCTCCACCCCTTCTAACAGCTCTACAGGCACTTATAAAAGTAAAGTTGGGTGGGGCTGATTCATTGAGGACTGTAGGACTGCAGCTGTCATCTAACCAGGTTTCATTTAGAAACATAAAGTCCAGGTTGTTAGTGGTGATAAGATCATTAACTAAAAAAGGATTTGTTCTTTAGTGAACGGATGTTCAGAAGTGCTAACTTAACAGTAACTGGTTTTGTCACTGTATCAATCTCAGAATGACGTATTATAGGCAGTAGATTAGATAAAATTGCTGTGCGGCTGGAGAAGGCCTTCGTCTTTCTATCACATGTCAGGACAGAGATAGGGAAAGCTAAAGGGACATCGGGCGCCCGCTTGTTCTTAAAATATTTATGATTGTTACTGCTGACGTAGCGGGAACCCAACACACATCAGTTACCAGTGCTGTTTGCAGATGAGGGCTGGTGTGATCCCTGACGTTGAGGCAGAGGTCGGAGTGCTCTCTCAGATGGAGGGGGAGGGCGGGCTGGGCCCGAAGCCTTTGATGGTTGAGGAGCCCGCCGTTTCTTGGTTGATATTTGGGGACTCGCAGCAATAGAGTGGGAGAGCTTTGTTCCAGCAAATACCAGTTTCTCCATTTTCTCTGAAAAGTCCAGAAGTGGTGATGTTGGAGAGAGGGAGAGAGAGTGTGGTGACGTCAGCTGTGATTCTGGTGTTCCTGAAGGCTGGGAGGGAGTGTTATCATTCCTTCTCTGATCGTGGTTATCAACAGAAACGTCCTTGGGTGTTGATTCACAATCCAGCTGTAGCGAGGTCTGTGGGCATGGCTCAGCCTGAGCTGTGTCTGTGAACAGTAGTTGTTGTGACTGCAGAGTTTTATCCTTGTCATTTAAATGTCCATCCTGGTGCTGGTGTAAAATCCTGTGGTCATTTCCGCTGTTCAGTAGTGGACTGGCAAACTCAGCTGATGGATGATGCATGGAGAAAAAGATATTGTCTTTAAGCAACCTAGCACCTAGTTTGTTTGGGTGGATACCATCTGTGTTAAAAAGTTGCGTTTGGCTCCAGAAGATATTGAAATTGTCAATGTAATTCAGTCCTCTCATGGTGCAGGTTTTTTGCAGCCATGAATGTAAACTTAGTAGCCGAGAAAACATATTTGTTCCTCGGGCTGGGAGAGGTCCACTGATGAAAGATTGAACTTTCAGTCTTGCAAGTGTTTCAAAAAGTTCATTGAAATCCACCTTAAGGAGCTCAGACTGCTCTTTCCGAATATCATTCTTTTTCACATGTATGACAATCCGACTGACAGACTTATGTTTCATCAGAATGTTGCAAAGTTCCTTGTTAACATCAGAAACCGTTGCCCGAGGAAAACAGTATATACGGGTAGCCTTTTTTTTAAAGTTTCTGATAATAGAGTCACCCACAATCAGCGTGCTTGGCTCGGCTGCTGTCTGAGCGGAGCGTCGCTGCCTGTATGATATTGAGCGTCTGTTAGCTCTGTTAGCTACTGGTTGATGTGATCTGTGTCCATTAACATTTGGGGATTCTTCACCCAAACTCATTAGTGCTTCAAATCTATTTTCAAGCCGTACAGGGGGTGGTAGAATACAAATATTGGCTACTCGAATTGTACCCATATCTGGGGTAGATGATGCTAATGCAGCAATTTGTGACACTCGTGACAGTCTAATGTCTTGAGCACTTTTGGGTCTCGCACCCTGTTTATGCCATCGGTTTGTGTCCTCAATTTCTTTAGGTTTCTCTGAGCTCACTATGACCTGTTTAAAAGCATTAGGTTCACAGGACTTACCAGCTTTATGTTGAGAAGGACCTCGATGAAGCTCCGCTGTATGTTCTGGCAGGGTCGGCAGCACCACAAGTAACTTTGTTTCGAGAACTGCAATCTTTTGTAAAAGTATGTGGCAGTTTGAGCAGCAGGTGGATTGAGATCCAAAAGAAAGCATTTTTTCTTCTTAACTTCTGTTTGAGTGTGGGCAGCTGTGTTGTCCTGTTTTAGGATTGTCAGCTGCCGGCAATAGCAGACTGGTAGACCGCTATGACAGAAACCCCAAGTTGTTGAATATTCCACATATCAATATAGTTCCAGGAATTTGTAGTTTTAGTGTGGCCCCAATTGTTTAGTTTGAGAACTGTGCTGAACTGCTGGTAGTTGAATCAAAAGATAAAAGAGAAAAAGCAAAAGCGCAAAGCACAGAGCGCAAGTAAAAGCGTCCGAACAGTAGCGAAGCAGGAAAACATTTATAATGCTACAAACTTTACAGTACTTTTATTTTGAAAGAAGTCTCTTATGCTCACCAAGGCTGCATTTATTAAATCAAAAATACAGTAAGAAAATAAATATTGTGAAATATTATTACAAATTAAAATAACTGTTTGCATTTAAAAAAAGTGCACAAACAAAGCATTTAGCTATACATATATATATATAAATATAATATATACTATATAAAGATAATCCAGTTAAATATAACTGTGTTTTCTATTGAAAGTTTGGTTTACTGTCATTTTTAATGAATTTAATTTTGCTAACAGAGATGTTTACAAACCATTCAAAACAATCAACAACACGATTATATGATGATGATGATAACAACAACAGAACAACAACAAATTATTTGCCAAAATAGTAAAGAAGTAATCTTACCTGTCTTGGTTTGCGCTGATCTGTGAGGTAAAACAAACGTAAAATATGAAGATTTCTTGCGAAAAACAACTGGCTAGTTAAGTAAAGATTTTGTTAAATAAAGTTGCGTTATTTTCAGTAGGTGTTAATGTATTGTACAGAACAAAACAATGTGAACTTTTATTAAAAACAATAAGCGCTCGTAAATCGTGTCACCTCCCTTCAATGATTGACAAATGACACCTCACGATTTAAATGAGAAACAGCGCTATGAAATCTACCTGTGGCCAAAAGTATATTGCATCCGTAGTGTTAAGCACTACCATAGAGAATGAATGGGAAAAGTTAAGGGAAGTTAAGCTTAACCATTTTCGCTCCCACGGCAGAAGACCAGGGTCGATTCCCCGACGGGGAGATCTCCTTTTCGTTTGACTTCTCAAACAACTTGCACTAAACACCTTTACGCATCAACATTGGCTGAAGAAGTGCGCTGCTTTGCTCTCGAACCTGGATCAACTGCTTGGAAGGCAGCTATGCTCACCACTATACCCAGTGTGCTCCCTGTGCCACACCATAATGTTCAAAAAGGGTAATTTCTGGTTCAGGATTCACCCAAACCCTTCCACCTGGGAGGAGCAAAAGAGGTAGAAATACCTTCCTGCGCAAAATAAAGACACATGCACAGGCTACTAACATGTCACAGTGTGATCTTTTGCTGAGAGGTTTTGGGGAATGAAACTCTGTGCACATTACACAGAGGATGCACCGGCACAGGTTACCTCCAATCTCCATCCCATTAGGTTTTCAAATCTCAAATAAACAAAATAATAAAAGCCACCCCAAAAATAACAGAAGAGGAATTTTCTTCCAAGCCAGGGGAATCTTCACTAATTTCCATAGCCTCTAGAAAAAAAAAGGAAAAAGAAAGGGCCCCAACAGAAGAACAAGGTCTAAGACCTTCAGCTTAATAGATCATTTTGACTTTAGAAATTCTTTTTGGGGTTATGATAGTTGGTGTTAGGGCAGGGTGTAGTTTATGATTAATTTATTTCAGGTAAATAGTAAAAAAGCAAGGGGATTGGTTGAGCGTCAGAATGGGGAAGGGTTGTTCGTATACTTATAAAGGACCAATCTATGGGGTTTACTGATTTTGGGGTAAGGATGGTAGTTGACTGGGGCAGTAGAAGGCAGTGGTGTAGTCTACGTGATACGCAGGTATACGCCGTATACCAACTAGAAATTGTCAAGGATTTCCGTATACCCACTAAAAATAGCGCGAGGATGCGTAACAGCATGGTTTTGTGACATTTTTAAACTTTTAGTCATAATATAGATGTGAAACACTGATCATTAGCATGCTACACTTGCTACTTTACCGGGTTGAAATACATATTTAGCTATATACTTCCTGCCGAACTGCGTGATCCGATCGGCGTATGAATTTGTATGAAATCAAATTACTATAGTGACGCAAAAGTGACTGGGGAGCAGACTGGTGTGGCGCCACAGGCGAGTGACAGCAAAGTACTGTGTTTAGCGCAGCACGAGGAAAGAGACGAGAGACGCGACTTCAGTTCAGCATGTGCTTCAGAAAAACGCGGTGGTGTATAGCGTTCACGTTAGATCGGAGGATTATCATCCCGGTGTTGTGTCGAAGTCTGTTCCCCCTATGTTCCCCCTATTTTTCCCTTCAGTGTAGTGTTTTTATGGCGTTTTTATCACGTTATAGGTTTTATTATTTATATATTTAAAGTTTTAATGGCTACTGAGATGTATATGTGTGCATTTCTGTAATGTATCTGTATTGTTCTTAATGATAAGTCAATTATTTTTACAGTATGAATCATATTATATGTATAATATTTATTTAATTATGTATGCAAACATTACATTTTTAAAAACAAACAGTAAAGGAAAAAAAAGAAAAAGACAGGCTATATTTTAAAAGAAATACCCTAATAGAAAACTGGCAAATGACATATTTAATAAATTGTATTATAAAATACATGATATTATGCCTTTTTAGTATAACCAATTCAAATCTTTAATCTTTCTAAATGTAACGTGATGAAAACGCTATAAAAGCACTACACTAAAGGGAAACATAGGGGGAACTGAGTTCGACACAACACCGGCAATATGATGGAGTTAAACATTGGATGCCGAAGCAAGAACCACGTGAGGCCTGTGTTTTTGTGCCCCGAGAAAACATGAATCGATCACGGTCCGTCTGAGATGCAGCTCGAAGATAACGTGAACTATGCACAGTAAGTCTTGTTTTTTAAACATTTGCTACTACCAAATCATTCAACATAATGATTTCATTCAAGTTTCTTATAAATATGGAAATCAACTAACTGATAAGCTTAGATTGCAAATAGTATAACCATCAAATCGAGTTACATCTTATTTACTTTGTTTGCATAGCTAATTCGTAATTAGTTTTTTGTCATGTGGTGTGTTCATGTATGTACCTAAGAAGTGACATGCTGTTATACAATTATATAAAGGTGAATCTGTTTTAATTCTAGTTGTCCAGCTACAGATGAAGATGCTTAGTATGATGAATTATCCTCTGTTGTCATGGACGAACCTGGTGATGTGTTATGGAGAAGGAAAAAACAAAAAAGACTCATCTGATGAGAAACCACTGCAAGAATCTCATCCTGTTCACACAAGTAAGACTTATTCATGTCTGTCAAAGTCAAAAATAATGTTTTTCTTTTTATTCAGGGCTGTTGGCAAGTTCATTGTTTGCTAAAGCCAGCTGATGTCTGTTGTACCATAACCTGTATTTTTGGTTTTATATGCTATGGTATAGTAATTTTCTGCTTTTTATATACATCTCTTAGGTCTGTGCAGCATGCATGTATCAGCATTTTTGGTGACCAGTGACTTCTCTTCTGAGGGGCGTGAATTCCAAATGTGCATCATGCCTCTTGTCACAATACGTGCCTGCTGCACACGCGTTGAAAAGGTTTATGATAAAAGAAGCACTCATGTTCACAAAATACTCGCAAGACACTAACTTGACACTAAACTGTAATTACACAGGAGATTAAGTGAGTATCAGGCAAACGTGAGCATATCATTTATCATAAACCCTTTACATGCGTGTGCAGCAGATTTTGACATCACTTGTGATGCACATAAGTTTACATGACGTGCTGAACACATATTTTGAAATGACGAGCCACACACATGACGAGCTCAATGCATGTGACCAGCTTCGCAAAGTGCGCCCTCGAAAAAGAAGTCACCGGCCGACACTGACCCAGATCATCAAGATGTTAAAGCTGTTTGGGCTTCAGAGCATCTTGTCAGCACCTTCTTCCACCATGTACACAATTTCTACCATCGTGAAGGCGTGGCAGAATGAGAGATTTGCAGTAAGTGGTTGTTTTTTGTTAAAAGATTGTAAATGTTTGAACAATAGCATTGTATATCGCTTTCAAAAAATAATATAAAGCTGACTCATCACCAAAACCATCAAAACCACTTTGACTATACATTTTTTTTATCAGAACTGTATTACTTTGGTGTACACTGTTAACAAGGACAAATAAATTTAATCTATTTAAATATTCTGTTCTGGAATACTCCAGGGGCCTCATTTATCAAACATGCGTACGCACAGAAGTGTGCGTAAAGTGTGCGTAGGAACAGTTTTACGCAAAGTGTGGAATTTATCAAATTGCACTTATACGTAGAAATGTGTGTAAATATACGCACACCTCTGAGTATGCGTACGCAGAGCATCTAGTGGTAGAATAGCGATACTACACAGGACCCTGTTCTAGTGAGTAAAGAAGTGTCTATTTTTTATCCACAAGCAGGTGTTAAAAATTATTAATGTCAGTATGGTAACAGCAAATATGTATAATGATTTATTTGTGATATGTATCTGTATCTGTGAAAGCTCTACATGTGATTTGTATAAAAGTCTCCGACAAATGCTTGACACAGTGCAATGGCTTATCTTGCGTTTTTGGAAGACTTGGCAAATAATCCATTCCGCCGGTAGCGCGTTTTCAAAGATCACGCCAATGATGCTGGTTATATGCTGCTGTCCAAGGTGGAAAGTTGTCTGTCCTCCTCCAGTTGCACTCGTTTCACGTCGGTGTGCTGTGACGCGTTTTTTTTTTTTTTTTGCTGATAATGTCAAACCACTTTTTTTATTTCTGGAAGTGTTCTCTCCTCATATTCAACGGAATTAAACTCACTGGTAACATGTTCCCATGTAGATTTGTTTTCTTTTGTTAGTCATTCCTCCCGCACTAAGTAAACCAAACAGGATGTGTTATTAGGATTTAACCTCATCCACCAGTAACTCAATTTCTGTGTCTGTAAAATTCCTCTTTTACGCTCTCTTTGTCATTATGCGATGAGGGAAAAAGCACAACCACGTGACATATAACGGGAGGTGTTGTCACCATATATGGTTCATTGGAGGCGTTTCGGAATGCAAATTATTATGAACGTGCACGAGAATGGTGCTTAAGAACAAGTGGGATTTATCATCAAGGATTACTTACTGATGTGCGTACGAACCACGTGCGCACGTTTGATAAATCCCGATTTTTTTGTACTTAGGCACATTCTAAATTTCATTCGTAGGTACAAATATAGAACATTTTCTACGCAATGTTGATAAATGAGGCCCCAGGTCACCACAGGCTCTACGAGAATGCAGCACTGTCCTGTCTTCCACTACACCTGCTCCCCTCTCCAGATCCATCCAGAGGATCAACAAGGATGAAGCTGTTGGGATCTATTAATCACATCATTCACAATTTAACACACTTCAACACATTATTATAATACCCGCACATATGATGGGAAAGATACTGAAAAATTGTTAAATGTTTTTAAATGGGTCAGATTGTATATCTTTTTTTCGGTGCTACATAAATAAAACTAAATCGAATTACAAATGCAGATCTACTTGGTATATATCTGATCTAAACTTCATAAACCAGTTTTTATACGGTAAGACAATTTGTGATTATTGTTTATTGATTATCACAAAATGGGGGTATTCAAACCATTTATAAAGTCCTCCTTCCTCTGGAACCTGTCCTCGAATGGCTGACACATGCAGGTAAGGGCGCCTGCACAGAGTTCCTTAGACGCTCAGCGGATAACTTGCCTATGCTGTATTTAGTGGTATTGTCTGGAGATGGGAAAACTATTAATATTGTTAATTTGAATATTGACTAGTGCCAGCAAAAATTGTGACTTAGTCATGACCTATAGGCAACTTGTAATTAAAACAAATTCATTAAGATTGTTTAAAAACAAATTTATTAAGATTGTTTTAACATTCAAATCTTTAGTTTACTCTTCATTTATACATGGATATTAAATAAATTAGTAATAAATAATCTCTGCCATAAACATACTCATTTCTACTGGCCTGGCCTGTAGCACATATGGGTTCAGCCAGCTCACCTCTCCTGCAACATCTGTATCACGTAACGTGTGGATGGATATTAACATAACTTATAAGCATTAAAAAGACGTAAAGTATCAATACTATCTTTGCTATGCATGATATATGATAATAATCTGTACAATCTTGTGATCTGAGCACAGTATTACATCTCGCCAGATCACTGATCTCACCCAGACATCTGTCCTTTTCTCCTCACATAACACTTCAATTTGTCTCCTCTGACCGTTCTGTTTAATCCTGCCAGTCCCTGCACTCTTGGCTGCATAGCAAACTCATAATTTTATGGCAGTAGTTCGCCATACGAGTATGAATAAACATTTACTCGTTCCTCAGCGTCCGAAGAACTGTCATTGCGATCCATCGTGCGCCTCTCGTGATGTCACTTCCGGTTTGGCGGTTTTTAGAGGCGGGTCTAAAATGTTCTTACAAAAATGACCCCAGAAGCCTTATTAGTGCATTTAGAAAAAAAATATTTTTTTATCTATTTCCTACAGTATTTTTCTGTACTTTGAGTGAATGGGTGGTTTAACTTTCAAGTTGCTCTTTAACACGCTGCCTCTAAGTTCAACGTAACAGTGGCGCTGTCCCAAGTGAAGGTGCTGAATTATTTGCGATCGATCGCTCAGGGATCGATTTTCCACTTCGCGCGAAAGTGCATTACGGCGTTAAGAAAGACAACACGCTCTATACAAATGTAACATTACTCAAATTATTCCAGAAACTTTTATTTTAACATAGTTTAAGTTATCCGTAAAATATAGACTATTAATTAAATTATTAAATTGTCAGTAATATGGGTAGATGAACCTCGCTAATCATCCACCCTCCTTATCCCGTTGTGCCACTTGTGCCGCTTCTTGACATGGGTTTAACGACTTAAAAAAATATATAATACACTTTTATACTAATGGTACTTAACAATCAGAATTACTTGGCAAGCAGCTGTAGTACTTCTGTTTAATGCGGTATTGCTTGCCATAAATGTTTTCAATAAAAAAAAAAAACCTATCTACAATAAACAGAGAGAGTTAGATAGAGAATATTGTCTGAGAAGATCTAGCAGCTCCAATGAGTTGTCTTGGGGGGCGATTTTGTTTTATTTAGCCACGTCAGGCAAATTGTCAAAAGGTTTTAAGTGTTACAGAATAAAAAAAAATTGGCATGGTCTAAACGGTTACGGGGTAACCCGTGTTGTGTGGAAGTCTGTTCCCCCTATGTTTCCCTTTAGTGTTGTTATAGCGTTTTTATCACATTATACGTTTATTCTTTATATACATTGAAAGTTTGAATGGCTACTGAGATGTGTGTGTGTGTGTGCATTTATGTAATGTATCTTGATTGTTCTTGATTTGATTTGCCTACGCCCGGAAGGGAGGACCTCAAAGCAGTAGTGCAGGGGATGAGTCTGGTCTGAGTAAATCGCTAACGCCCTTTTCTCCAGAAAGTGTGAGAATAATTCTTGCCATGTACTCTGTTTATGGCCGATAATCTTATTTGCTTCATTAATTACTCGTGTTAATTTATTCTTGTGTTTCATTGTTAAATTTCCATACCATGAGACGATGTTGTAAGTTAAAATGCTTTCAATCATTGATCTATATACAGTAATTAAAATGTTCCTTTCAATGTCAAAGTTTCTTGATTGTAAATTATTTTTACAGTATTACAGTATGAATCATATTATATGTATAATTTATTATGTATGGAAACATAACAGTTTTAAAACAAACAGTAGAGAAAAAAATGGAAAAAAGACAGGTTAAAAGATATAAAACTGTCAAATAAGAAATATTTAATAAATTGTGAAATAGAATACATGATATTATTGCTTTTAGTATAACAAATTCAAATCTTTAATCTTTCTAAATAAATTATAAATGTAAACGCTATAAACATAGAGGAAACAGACTTCGATGAGGAACAAACTTCAACACCGGCGCCGTCTTTGATTCATTCTGATACCAAATAAAGTCAACTGCATAAATAGCCCTGTATCCATTGCAAACATATTTTATTATAAGTCTTAAAATGTCCATAACATAAAATCACTGTCAGCATACCATAGTTTGACTTGTACTGCGCTGCGCTGATTTCTAAAGACTGCGGCAATAGCGTTTTGCGCTCAAACAGCGCTAAGAGAGAGCTTACGAATGGTCCAGACCAACCTTACGAAAGTGTGACTTACAGAAGATATACTTAGCGTACGAACGTTTTGGGAATCGTGCCATAGAGTTAAGAGAGAGGTTAAGGAATAGGTTAAGAACTATTTAGCGATAAGAACGTTTTGGGGAACCGGGCCCAGTTTATTACTTTATCTGGAGGTTAGACTCCAAATGCAATAAAAAAGCCTGTGATTATATCCTGATGGTTTTTAGCTGCCTTCAGTTCCTCTGCATGTTTGCTTGTGCTTCACAGTGTTAAACTTCCCTTCTCTGTGTTCATATATCTACGTTCAATTTAATTTTAATTAACAGTTGAGTAACTTTTGTCCCTGAGTTAGATGTTGATTAACACTAAACCAGTCTAAAATCAGTCCAGTTTCCCCAGCTGTAAACCCATTG